>NC_140235.1:29798517-29983517 GCF_949987555.1 Borostomias antarcticus | reverse complement strand
TAAGGCTCCCGTTTGCTTGTTTTGGGTGCCTTAAGAAGACTCAAAGAGCTTCTTAGCGCTAAGAAGGTTTCGGGAAACGCGGCCCTTGTCTGTTTAAAAGTGTGCTATCACAAATTAACTTCCCATATCTAAGGACTTATCCCATATCCCCATCTGAAAAACACGAGCGGATCTGAGAAAATTGTCATTAGGTTGAACCTCTCCTTTGACCTTTCGGCCCCCGACCCCAGGTTCATGGGCACCTGCTACGCCCTGTTCTGGTACATCTTCTCCCTGGCCCACGTGGCGCTGTTCGTGACGCGCATCAACTACACGGAGGAGCTGCGTTCGTTCGTGGGCGCCCTCATCATCGGCACCTACAACATCGTGGTGGTCATCGTCCTCACCAAGCTGCTGGTGGCCATGCTGCACAAGAGCTTCAGGCAGATCGCTGTAAGGCCAACGCGGTTGTTCGGTCGATCGGTCGAAATGTCAACTTTGTTGATACTGCATAGCATGGGTTCCCAAACTCCATCAATGTGGGCCTCCCCGCTGAAGACAGTGACACACCCGCACCCCCCCCCAAACCCCCAAATTTGTCCATTTTGCAAGGCAGCGTTAGCTAGCCCATAACGTTACACAGCTAAGTTAGCTCGGTGGCACCTGCTGCTAGTTAACGTTAGGACGTTAGGACGCTTTCGTTTTCATGAAAAACCATAGAAAATTCAAAAATAAAATACATGTTTTTCCTTTGTTTTTTTCTTACCATCCCTCCGCGCCTCCCCTGAATTTCTTTGGGGCCCCCCGGGGGAGGCCCGCCTCACAGTTTGGGAATGCCTGCTGTATAGCATTGTCCCTACAAAAGACAGAATGTGAGGTGCTTCCTGAGGCAGAAGACTGAAAAAGGTGGATGATAATGAATGATCAAGTCAGAAATATCGAGACTTACTGTATAAGGTAGCGGAGACTACAGTGGATGACCTTAGTGGTCTATGGGAGTTTTGCTGTGGACACTCGGTCTCATTTGAGGACAGACGTCAGTGTGGCGTTGTTTTCTTGGTTGTTGTTCTGAGCGATAGTTCAGGCTAAGATGGGGAGTGTGGTACACAGATGTTCTGTCATTGCCGATCCCCGCATTTTCTGCTGGCTTTGAACAATAATGATCCCCCCCCCCCACTCCCCGGGAGAAGAACATTTCACACGCTCGTTAACACATGGTAGCTATTCCTCGGCTATTCCGCGGAACTAGCGTTCAGAGTTCATTATCGCATTCTTTTGTTTCTAATAAATCTTTTTGTTTCCCCTCCGGCTCATCCAGAACCACGAGGATAAGGAGTGGAAGTTCGCCCGCGCCAAGCTGTGGCTCAGCTACTTCGACGACAAGTGCACCCTTCCCCCGCCCTTCAACATCCTGCCCTCCCCCAAGACCGTGTGCTACCTGGTCACCAGCCTGAGCAAGTGGGTCTGCTCGCACACATCCACAGGAAGGGTGAAGAGACAGAACAGCCTGAAGGTAAGGAGGGGGGGGGGGGTTTCATCCAGTAAATGGGTCTGTCTGGGGTTGATTTAGAGAAGAAATATCGAGGCTTCACTCTTGAATGTGCTTCGCTTTGGAATATGATGATTGTCAGCTGTAGGCGTTGACTGTAAGTTGCCTGGGGAGTGATTTATTTTGCCTCAACTCCCATAACTCCTGTCCTTGCTCAATTCTTTAAATCCAAGCATCCAGCTTTCGCGTTGGCCTCAGTTGAACCACGGATGAAGATAAGACGAGAGGAGATTATTTGTGTAGAAAAGAAACGTCTACTACATTTAATAAGTCACTATACTATAAATGTAAACAATGGTTTTGTCATGTCCCTCCCCCGTCTTTGCTTGATACCTGACTCTCTCCTGTCGTCGTCCAATCAGGAGTGGAGGAGTCTGAAGCAGAAGAGGGATGAGAACTACCAGAAGATCATGTGTTGTCTGGTCCACCGCTACCTAACGTCCACGCGGCAGAAGATGCAGAGCACAGACCAGGCCACGGTGGAGAACCTCAACGACCTGAGACAGGACCTCTCCAAGTTCCGCAATGAGATGAGGGACCTGCTGGGCTTCCGTACCTCCAAGTACGCCATGTTCTACCCCAGGAGCTAAGACCCGCCCCCCCCACACACACACACACCCTCCTCCTACCCACAACCTTGTGCTTTTTCTCCAAGGCTGTTCCTGAACCCCGAGCATGCTCAGAAGCATTCTGTGTCGAGGCACAGAGGAGACATTTGAACCTGGAAATCAACTGGAAAAATAGATTTTACCTAGATTCTGACCCTGCGTGTAATATTCAGTCAACCATTCCTTTTCTAAAAAAAAAAAAAAAAGAGTAATTCTTTTCAACAAAATACTAATAAAGATTTCTGAAAAAATATGGTCACTTTTGAATGGGGAAAGTGGGTTCCAATGGACGTTTCACCCTGGTCAGTTTTACTGTAATGTGAAATACTAGTTTCACACTGGTCAGTTTTACTGTAATAGTGAAATATCTACCAAGTGTATTAGAGCAGAATCAGCCAGCTGTGTCAGTCACATTAAATGCATTACATTACATTACATTGAGCACAGCTGTCAGCTAACGTGGCAAAAAACACTACTGTATAATAGGCCAACTGGTCTAGCGTGGTTTGCATAGCCAGCTTCACATTCTGATCCCTCTTCTGAGCCCATTCTGGAAAGAACGTCATCAGATTGGAGCAAAAACTAACCCTGTAATATTCAGAGTAGAAGGGAAAGCACGTCCAACCAAGTAAATATCAGTGATAAGTTATCATGTTTACATTGATTACATAACCATACTTTTTTAGCACCTCTCCAGGGAAATCATTTCATCTTTTCATCATGTTGTCCTGTACTTCATTCCCATAACACAGTATACTGAGTATTAAACACAGTATACTGAGTATTAAACACAGTATACTGAGTATTAAAGTAAACTTTGCCCCACTTTTCTGTATGGTATATGCGGGCCCTGTGCACACAATTCAAACCACAACTTAACAGAGAATATACTCTAAACTGATGAGGATTTTCAACGAATTACCACCAAGTTTTTCGTAACTTAGAATTTTATTTGTGCAGATGAAAACATTAAAATATAAATAACATTTATTTACTGATTGTTTCATAGGAAAATACTTTATATCTGTACTTTCATTATAAACATTAAAGCTGACAAACCAAGCTGATGAAATGATACAGGGTGCTTTGCATCCAATCACAACAGAAGCTTTGGCGAATAAAGGCGATCGCTACACATAAAACCAGACATAGACACCAAATAATTTCAAACGAATGCTATATATTAAACTATTGCACTTATTAACACCACATAGAATACTTCCTATAGATCCTTGTCCATTCACTGTGAACAAAGGAGATGAAGAGCAGTTTGTAAACACTCATTAAAACTACAACACCCAAATCCCACCACTATACTGTTCTTCCTGTTCCAAATCCTCATAGGGTCCTCAAATACCCACGACACCAACTCACCCCACCCGGTCCTCAAATACCCACGCCACCAACTCACCCCGCCCCATATCCTGCCTCAGTCTCACATCATTCTTCACATTGCGCTGTACACAGGCCCAGCTTAGAACAGAGAGAAAAGAAGAAGAGACGATTTTAGGTGAAATAGAGAGAAGGGTGGGGGCGGGGACTAAGGCCATGCTGGGCGAACACCAATGAGGAGTGCCCCCCCCTCCCCTCCCCCCTGTGGGGGCGGGGAAGAGGGGCGGAGCCCCAGACCCAAGGGTCGGGTGACTCAGCAGCGTTGGTTCTTGAGCACGTTGAGGCCTCTCTGGTTCTTGGCTTTGAAGGCCATGACGAAATGGTGGGGGGCGATCTTGCCCCGCCCCTCCTCGTCCACCGTGCCCATGAGGATGTAGTTCAAGCCTGGTGAGGTCACACAGAAAGAGCCTGAATGCAGTGGCGGAACGGCAGAGACATTCAGGAAGACCTCGCATCAGCTTCTCCTTACGCAACCTCAGTCTTCTACATATATAGATATGTCTATATGCCCCATATAAACATATACTACAGGCTTTCAGAGACTGACGTCATACGTGTGCCTCACAAAAGAGGGTCGTTTGGAAATAGTGTCATCTGACAGTGAGTTGTGCCACTTACCTCAGACCTGGGGTCAAGCTTGAGGTGAGCTTGAGGGCAGAGCATTAGGAGGCAAACTCAGAGCCATAGACTAAGCGCTAAAGTCTGCTGAACACGCACCTGGGCAGACTGCTCATTCACTAGGGGTGTAACGATACACTAATCTCACGATACGATACACGATATTGGGTTGACGATAACAATACGATACGATACACCCAGGGCAGGTGTGAAGCGTTGCAGTAGCGCTGCTGTTCACACCAATAGTGCATTTCTCCACATTTCTACTCCAATACACTATGTGAATTTAGAGCTTAATTGTTGTAATATCATGGATAGGCCTAGAGACAAAAGACGTGTTTGTTACCAGCGTTGTGTAGCCAACGTTCACTGATATACAATAAACATATCACGATACTGTTTTCACCTTGACGATACGTATTGCGACGTTTCCGTATCGCGATATATTGTGGCACGATATATTGTTACACCCCTATCATTCAGTACTTATTATATAATTAGTCCACCGTGATGTTAGTAGAACTTTCAGTCTCGGTGTGACCTTCAGAAAGGGAAGTAAACGTGGGAGGACCCAGTCTGTCTCAGACTCCGGGTTCCTTCGACTCACCTCGTCGGATGAACGGACACTTCTTGCAGAGGATGATGACCTTGGTGCTCATGGTTTTACCCGCTTGCTGGATGGCCAGGTTGCCCTCTTTGTACACGTTGATGATGGAGATGGTGGCGTACATACTGCCCCCGCGCATCACCGCTGTGATGACCGTCCCTGTGATCACTGTCACACACACACACACAGACAGAAAACAACCAGGATCGGTGCACCGTTCATCAACAAGTCCCTGCATCCCTTGTTTCAAAAACGATGACTGGAAAACTTGAAACGTGCCTTAATTTAACTCACTAATAAATGTATACAGTATGTGTCTTCACACACAAGCTGTATGGTAGATGTAAAAACTCTTCGGATGGCGATGACAATTGGACAGTAATGATTATGAGGGAATGCATTGGCCCTTTCATCTCCAGCTGTGTCATGTGACCCCCTTGGCAGACCGTAGGAGCAGTCTTTATTGCACAGGCGTTTTTTACACATCCACCCAACTTCTCTCTACATGCAAATGTAAGTCAACTCCCTTTGAAACGTCAGTTTAAATAAATTTGATTTCGTCAACGTCTCCCAGAGAAAAATAACATCACAGAGCGTCTCTGGGGGTAGCGGACGGACGGCAGCAGGCGGACTTGGCTGAATCAACACCTTTATTTAGTGACAGGCTAGCGGGAGTGGGCCCGGCCCATGGCTAGGTGTTTACTCTTGAGGGAGAACTGAGTCCTACACACGCCGGCATTCTGCGCTCTCTCTCTCTCGGGACATCTCAAGGACTCTTTTGAGACGAGCCTGACACAGACCAGACGGCCAAAGATAGCGTGGCGTTCGAGAGCCATGAAAACGCACGGTTGTTGATGCGGGGGGGGGGGGGGGGGCGCGATGCAGGGGGGAAGCCGGGAATGATTTCATCCACCGCCGAACAGAAATGGTTTAGTGAAGATTCAACGTTCAGTATGTTAAGCAAGCCCGAGGCACAGCCGTCGTTCGTTCGCTACCCTTAGACCCTAGAGATGATTGCTGAGGTGGTTTTTGTCTGTGTGTGTGTGTGTGTGTGTGTGTGTGTGTGTGTGTGTGTGTGTGTGTGTGTGAGTGTTGTGGCGGTAACAGTGATCCACTAGAGCTGGCGGCGGATATTATAGGCCTCTTACCAAAGTTGCTGGAACAGTAGTTGTTCTCAAGAGTCCCCTGCTTTTTGCATTTCTGCTGACACAGCGCTACGGAGTACTTGAGGGCTGGGAATAAGAATAAACAGCTTTGGAGTGATGCAAGCAGAGGAATTCAAGACACAGTCCACACTGACATGTCCCTGTAAGGCATGAGGAATTTGGGGGAAGACTTCGTTAGTGAGGGTTCTTAATGGAGATGACAATGTGAAGCCCAGAGTAAAAGTGCAGCGTAGATCTGGTGGCTAACATCTGTTTTTAGGATTACGGTGTGTAATCACATTCCTATGCTGTAGGAAAGAAGTCGGCCCAGGAAAATGCAACCACTGTCCTGTCCAAATGTTATTGTTACTGAGAGAAAACAGGGAAGTCAGAGGTCAACACAAGATGATATCACAGGTGAGTTGTGAGGGACGGTTTCTGTGAGGGAATTACTAAACGGCTGAGGGGGAGGTGGAGGTACAGTATGTGTGTGTGTGTGTGTGTGTGTGTGTGTACGTGTGTGTGTGTACCTGTGTGTGTGTGTGTGTGTGTGCGTGTGTGTGTACATGTGTGTGTGTGTGTGTGTGTACCTGTGTGTGTGTGTGTGTGTGTGTGCGTGTGTGTGTACATGTGTGTGTGTGTACATGTGTGTGTGTGTGTGTGAACATGCATGTCAGTGTGTGCATGTGTGTGTACAGTACAGTATGTGCTACATGCACACATGAACACTAGCGGTGTGCGGTGGGGCCCAACAGCAACCCGATCATCTGTGCTTTTGGATTCTGGACATCTGTGTGAAAGTGAAGACGTGTAAGTGTGCATATTTGTAGGAGCGCTAGCGAGAGCCAACATCATTGAGCTGACCAAACTGACATCCAGCGTTATTCTTTCCGCTATTTCCCATCCCAGGAAGTCTGGCCTTTCGCCTGGGATCAGAAGAGGGAAGCCTGCTTTGCCCCCTCTCTGCCTGGGGAGCGGTCAGTCAGGACCAGGCAGGAGCAGACGCCTGGTTCTGCTCACTTATTTAGGGGGTGGGGGGGTTTATCGCACGTATCTCACGGGCACCAGGATCAAAGAGTAGCAAAGCTACACAAACATTCCCCTGACGTATGGCGGGCTGAGATGACCGAGGAGGAAGTCTTGTTCTATGTGATTAGATAGTATTACAGTACCTAAGTATGAGTTGTATTAGATAGTATTACCTAAGTATTAGTAGTATTAGATAGTATTACAGTACCTAAGTATTAGTACCTAAGTATTAGTAGTATTAGATAGTATTACCTAAGTATGAGTTGTATTAGATAGTATTACCTAAGTATTAGTAGTATTAGATAGTATCACCTAAGTATTAGTAGTATTACTGTAGATAGTATTACCTATGTATTAGTAGTATTAGATAGTAATACCTATGTATTAGTATTATTAGATAGTATTACCTATATCCAGTGGGATTGATTTTATTTTGTTTATACCCAGTACTAAAACCAGCTGGACCGCCCCAAAAGTGCACTTTAAGACAAACGCACCTGGAATATTGTTGCTTATTTGATTTATGTATCTGACCCAGACGTGTAAGACATGGAGAGTGATACCTACGTATGGGTCTGGTGGTTGCTGGCAGAGTGGTGGTGGTGGGCGGTACTGTGGTGGTGGGGAACTTCTTGGGTCGGAACTTGTAGTGGCCGATAAAACCGTCCGCCGTCAGACTTAGGTCCGAGAGGAACTGGATCAGGAGCTGGTTCCCCTCTGAGAATACCGGACTGAGGAGAGAGAGAGAGGGAGGGAGGGAGGGAGGGAGAGAGAGAGAGAGAGAGATGGAGAGGGAGGGAGAGAGAGAGAGAGAGAGATATGGAGAGGGAGGGAGGGAGAGAGAGAGAGAGATGGAGAGGGAGGGAGGGAGAGAGAGAGAGAAAGAGAGAGAGAGGGAGGGAGAGAGGGAGAGAGGGAGAGAGAGAGAGAAAGAAAGAAAGAAAGAAAGAAAGAAAGAAAGAGAAAGAAAGAAAGAAAGAAAGAAAGAAAGAAAGAAAGAAAGAAAGAAAGAAAGAAAGAAAGAAAGAAAGAAAGAAAGAAAGAAAGAAAGAAAGAAATTCAGGGGGAAGGGGGGTAGGTAGATTGGTGAGGGGGGGTAGATTAGCTCAAAACAACAACTTATATTGCATCATGTGGCATACTCTACCCCTCCATGTATACCCCCCCCCCCCCCCCCCTTCTCTCTGTGAAGCGCATTGTGTTGCCTTTGTGTGGGAAATGCACTACTGTATAAAGTTTGATTTGCCTTGATTTGATAGCATATCACATACAAAAGAATGAAAATATAACCAGTTGAGACCAGTTGAGACCAGTTGAGACCAGTTGAGACCAGTTGGACTGTGACCTACGCTGGGGGGCTGTCTCCGCAGAACTTCCCGATCCTCTTGGCATCATTGATCTCTGCCCCGTTGAAGATAGCTACATAGTCGTAGCGGCAATAGTTATCTCTTTCCACATCGAACTTCTCAAACTTCACCTCTATGATCTGCAGGAGAAGGAACAAGTTACACAGAAGCCAGCATATTAGAAACCACACATAGACAACAGAGTAATAAACTAAGGCATAAGACCCATCAGGAACAATGGACCGTGCCATTATCTAAACTCACCTGGTTCTTTGGTGCCACTATGTGCCAAGAGCAGGTGACGCCGGCTGGGTAATCCTTCTCAGGCCAGTTGGGGGTCTTGAAGGACCCTGAGGGCTTGTCCAAGCGACCGCCGCAATACTGGTCCCCTATGTGTGGAATATCAAACCAAAGAACTCTATTGGTACCCGGATTCCTGGAATGGAATGCTATTTGGAATGCTGTATGTTAACGCTGAAGACGAAAATGCAGTGTGCATGATGATTCTGATGACATCATTCTATAATTACACACTTCTTTAATCAGTACTCTAGTATATAGCCTTGATTAGTAGACACTCATCTCTCTCTGATCCCCAACGTGCAGTTAAAAGGGACTCCATACGCTAGTCCTGGCATCAAACATCTGACAGAGATCAAGTCAGCCACCACACAAGCTGCACTGGCAAACTCGTCCTCTCATGTCCTCTCAAAAACACCATCCCGCCCTGTAACAGGAACTAAATCACCACTCCGGCTCTATTTTTGGGAGACGACCCCAATGTATCTTAGTGCGACTGAAACAGATGTTTAACAAATGGAGGAGGTTTCATCAACTCGCATGGACAGTGTGGTAGCATTTGCTACCGTCTGTTGTGTGACACAAGGCAAGCTCGCAGGCGTAGCTCCTCGTAGCGGTCAGCTAGGAGGTTACTGATAGGGGGGGTCGCCGCACAGTCAGGCCCCGTTCAAATTCCTGAAAGCCAGCCGGGGGGGACGGACGTCTCAGCGTCGGGTGTGAAGTGGAAGGGGGACCACTTCGCTCTGGCTACAGGCCCGACCTGTCCCTCGCACAGGGCTTCCAGAAAATGCCCGCGTGAAATTCCACGTCATACTGCGAAATGTGTAGACGTTCTCCCCCTGTCTCGTCCAGCTCCCCGAGCAAGCCTTAAACCAACAGCCCCCGTCCCGGGAAGGCCCACTGGGAGAGCAATGGTTTCTTTTAACAAGCGGAAGCAAAACTACACCTCTCGTTTTCAGCATGGTGCGACTCTGTCGGGAGTGATTATTCATGCAGAAAAGTCATTGTATATCCGACAGACGTTTAGCTGTTTCCCTCTCTCTCCGTCCAAGCGTACTGCCTGGTCTGAACGCTGTCCAGCGACAAGCACTGACCTCCGGGAGGGCGGCTAACGGGCTTGTTAATTTGCTCGTGAAAGTCCAACCCCTGCACTCTCGCACACACTCCGCGGGTTTTATCAGATGTCTTTACGACGTTGAGTCATGACCGAGGGTCAGTCCCCCCAGGTTCGACTTAACACCTAGAGCTAGAGCCTAGAGCCTAGAGCTTGTGTCATGTTTATTTTTGGTCTACTGTTTTGACCGATAATTCATAGCCACATATTAAAGTATCAATTTAGGCCCATGTTGAACGCAGTCTGGACATTGTGTTGTCAGTCTTTTATGTGTGTTTGGTTCAACTTTGCCCTGGACACCAGATGGTTAGTGAACACCACTGTCTGTCCTGGGACGCTCTGACCGGTCACAGCGGGTTGTCTGTGTTGCATCTTTGTAACCCTGTATCGCCCCACTCTTTTTATCCAATCAGTTAGTGATGATTAAAACGTCATTTACAAATGCTATAAATGTTTGAGGTTTTGCGCTGAAACCTCAGTTGTGACTGCAGGCGACTCTGGGTTTAGTTTGTTGTTTGTTGACAAAAAAAAAACATTAACAGCAAGTTCTCTATAGCTTGTTTCACAGAACTAAAGTCTTCCACGCTCGAGACACACATGACTGCAACCTGACGATGTGGTATATCCATTATTATTACACCCAAGGGGCGAAACAACATCACGTGGACGGTTGACCTGTCATGCCCCCGGACGGGGTCCTACCTCGCTCGTGGGGCTGGGCGGCAGAGTACACGGCCAGGAAGCCGCTGCCCGCCGTGTTGGCGTCGGACACCATCTGGATGAGCATCTTGTTGCCCGTGGAGACCAGGGCACCTGGCCTGAAGGTGCCACAGAAGCGACCCAGCCTCTGACCGCTGACATGCCCGCTGTACACGTCCACGTAGTCGTAGCGACAAAGGTTGTCGCTCTCCAGGTCGATGAAGCGGAATGACAGGACCACGACTTTGCCCTCAGGGACCTGTGGACAGGATGAGAACACGGAGTGCATAGATATCATAGCACTATGTCAAATACTTACAATGTCATTATACTTACAATGTCATTTCAACATATAGGTGGCCTTAGGCCTAACTTAATTAGTTTGTTTTGAGATGCTTTTTTTGTTTTTCAGATTAATGACTCTGCCTAAGGCAACCAATGATTTCGCCTACGCCGTTCCATATCACTAGGCAGCGTGCCTGTTACAGACATGAAGCGGAGGCAGACCACAATCCAAATACTAAAAACATAATTACAGTCAACATCTCATTGCTGTTATTGCTGACAATACTGCATCACGATTCATTCTAACTGTCAGTCAGGATAGTGTAATGTAATGTAATGTAGTGGGCTGACTCTATTAACTTTAGATAGATAGATAGATAGATAGATAGATAGATAGATAGATAGATAGATAGATAGATAGATAGATAGATAGATAGATAGATAGATAGATAGATAGATAGATATGCATATTTTATTAATCCCCTTGGGGAAATTCAGTTTATTCACTGAACCCTTACTGTGTATTTAAGAAAAGTTAAACTCACCGTTAATCGCCAGACACATTTGGTATTTGGGGGGTACACCCCTGGATAACCCTGGCTGCCAATAACTCCCGAATCCCCAGTGATATTTCCACCGCATGTGAACGTCGGTCTGGGGAAAAAATAAAAATATAGATTTTAGATATGAATTAGGTTTAATGGGGCAGACCAGTGGGCTACGTTAAGAGAATTATGGCTTAATAGTGTTAAATATTCGATCGCCTCAGTAATGCGCCAGTCAGTGCGTCTTGATTGGAAGCCTCGAGCGCAGACTGCAGATTTCTCCAAAATAAGAACTCGTCGCTTACAATGCAAATCATGTGCGGTGCTGTGCCGCGAGGTAGGCTACCGATCCTTACACCTCTTGCTCACTGTCGTACTGTAAAGGCTTTAACTAGGCTAATTACGCAGACCCCCAAAATGAATAAAAGTGATGGTACCTCTGTTGTGACTGCGCGCAGACCTCTGTGAAAAACAGTACACCCCATGCGCAAAAAATACTGCAAATTCTCCACATTGTCGGGTTAACGGTCCGGACGCTTCGCGTGTTTTCGCCCCGTGGCATGAATGACATTGTATTCAGTAGCTCAAACGGTAAGGAAAAGTACCCAGAAGTTCCTGGAGGGAGTTTCTGACGGCAAGCTGGAGCAGATGAATATAGCGTTTGTTCTGCGTAGCAGGAGGGAGGGGGTAGCAGCTGCCTTTTTCCAAAACCTGGGATAAAAGACGCCCTGGAAGTAGGCTTGGCAATGGAGAGATCTCTTGCCTTAGATTATGACACACCTGGAGACATGAAAATCTTCACTTTTAATCAAGGAATCACTTTAATCAAGACATTTTGTTAATGTTCTTACCTATAGGCTTAGGCCTATTTTTTGTATGAAAATCTCTGGAACCTGTGACAATGTATTGAACAGAGGCAGGGGAAAGGGGAAGAAAATGTTCAGCCTAATCTTGAAAACGTTATTATATGACGACATTATCGCGTGGGTCCAATTAGGCCCAATGTGGGTCAATGTAGTGCTATTTGTCAGTTTCAACGTTCTGCATGTGCCCTAACAGGCAGACACGCATAGCCTATCGATGAATGAATAGAGATGGATGAATGGTATAAATAGATAGATAGATAGATAGATAGATAGATAGATAGATAGATAGATAGATAGATCAGACAGAGACAGACAGACAGACAGACAGACAGACAGACAGACAGACAGACAGACAGACAGACAGATAGATAGATAGATAGATAGATAGATAGATAGATAGATAGATAGATAGATAGATAGATAAACAGATAGATGGTGGCACCATCTTGTGGACTAATAAGGTAGGGGCATGTTCTTTAGCCTTTTAATTCAGAGCCTATGTTACTGTATCATTTTGTAATGTTCCCTTACGTTTTAAAAACCTTAAGGATTCAAACATGAATGATTAATAATAGCCTACAATTAAAACAAGAATAATAGGCTACGTAGGCTAATATTTACCAATAATTATTAGTCTAGTTGCACATTTTGCATTACCAAACACAAATTAGAAACAAACATAGAGAAATGCCATACATATGTAAATACTTGTTTGTTGTTTGTTTTTAAATCCCCCTCTTATCTTATATAAAAAAGGGGAATTTATCTCTTATATTTTAAATCCCCCTTTGAATTAATATCCATCAATCAATCAATCAATCAAAGCTTTATTTGTATAGCGCATTTCATACCCAGAGGCAACACAATGCGCTTTACAGAGAACAAGGGAGGTGGGTAAACGACCCACCCCTACATATTCCAGAGGGAAGCAAAAAAACAGTAATCACCCGGGGGCCAGATAATGAGCTGTAAAAAATCTTCCCTGACCCCTCAGGATCCCTGATCCATACGTTCGTATTTGATTATTTTCACTACTAACACACTTCATCCAACAATCGGTAATCGACCTATTCAACAGTACGGAGATGGCGGACCGAACGCCTGGTGGATCTCAAAAAGCCAGCGCAAAGGTTTCATTATTTGTCCTTAGTTACTGTTTGTGGTGCATATACTTTGAAATGCTTTTCATAATAATAATAACCACTGATGTATTTTAACAGTTGTGGTTGGGAAAGTGTCACATTGTGTTGCTCTACACGTGCAAGATTGCAGTGGGGGCGCGGTGTGACCACGTAGCTAGCTAGCTAACGTTAGCTAACGCCTAGCTAGCCTGTGTTAGCTCGCTAGTTTAGGCCTAGGTAGCGCTAGTAAGCTCGAAACGAGTGGAGCACATTAGCCGATAAGGTTTATATCGCCAGAAATGCGCATAACCTTATTGATTAGGGTACAGCGTGTTTCCTATAAAAGTGTCTAATGTGTCGTCTAATCTGTGTGTGTGTTGGCTAACGTCAGCTAATTGAGCCCAGTGTCACCTTGCTGGTCCCCGATGCTGCTGGCTAAGCTAGCTAACGGAGCTGCTGCCACAACAAGTTCATGTTTTGCCGCCTCCAGCACGGAGTCGAGACCTCCGGCTCAGGCCTGCTAGCCAGGGAACTTTGTGTTGTGGACATTACCTGTTTTACGGTCACAGTAATCGACTAACAGTTGTCTAACTATAGTCCACTATGTGTTTGGTTATTACACAGAGACTAACGTTATTTCTAGCTAGTAGACCTACCCGATAGATACATGTAGCACTAGCTAAGTTGCCTAACGTAGCTAGTTGACGACCAGCAACACTGTCGTTACGAAACAAGAAGACTTGTCAAGCCTCAAGACACAAGTAGAGACAAATCACTTTTCATACATCGGGCAGTAATCATAATAATAGCATAGCCGTAGCTATTGTTTGAATAATAGCATAGACGTAGCTATGGTTTTACTGTGGATTTAGTTAAGAAAATGTGTTTTGTTTACATTTTCAGGCGCTGCTTGAGAGCAAGTTGAAGTCATTTAGCATTGGTAAAATGGCTGTAGCCAAGAGGACTCTTAGCAAAAAGGAACAAGATGAAATCAAAAAGAAGGTAATGTCTTACTGTGTGACCATGCAGTTTGAATCAAGTTCACTTTCCACATCCAACACACTCATTATTTGCATTCTAAAAGGCATACTGACTAAAGTGTTTGTTTTGGGAAGATATCACTGTGATATACAGGGTCTACTAGTGTAGTGTCCTGTGAAAGATGCTAACTGTATTGCGTGCTGTGGTGCAGGAGGATGAGCGAGCAGCTGCAGAGATTTACGAGGAGTTTCTTGCTGCGTTCGAAGGAGGCGAGGGGAAGGTCAAGGCTTTTGTCCGAGGTGGCATCGCAAATGCCTCAAAAGGTAAGGCTATGTTACTTACTGAGGGAGACTTTGCCCGAAAGTTACCATGAAATGTAATACTTACAGATATTGTGTGCTTCAATACTATACAAATTGAAAATGTAGGCCTACACAAAAATGTTGAATACTAAGTATTACATAGTATTTTGTCAAAACTGTTTGTTCTCTTTGGTGTTTGCCTTTACAGAAGAAGCTGCTGCTGACGATAAGAAGGGCAAGCTGTACAAACCCAAATCCCGCTTTGAAACGAAAAGCTTCCTGCCTTTGGAAACCCCTCCGCAATTTTTAGCATTAGACAAAAGAAATGTACGTATCACCGTCGTCAGCATTTTCCTGTCGTTCTGTCAGTCATATCACCCTCTCTCGAAACTTATCTTTCCACCCCCCCCCTCCCAGACTCTGAAGAAACCAACTGATAAAGAAAAGAAGAAAAGTAACCTGGAGCTCTTCAAGGAAGAACTTAAACAGTAAGCTTCACACATCACTCTCTTTCTCCCTCCTCCCCATGCCTTTTTAAGATTGGCCATGATTTGATCTGACATGCTAATACCGTACAAGCCCACTAGACCCCTCAGGTCGTCAGAGAGAGGCTTTTCAGCTGTCCGTAGAGTCAGGTGTAAATGAGGCGAGGCAGCCTTTAGCTTTTATGCCTCCCAGAGCTGGAACCAGCCTCCATATGATCTCAGGCACACACCCACCACTATGAGCTTTACATCCAGACTGAAAACACTACTTTTCTCACAGGCCTTTTGAATGAACGATTCACAGTGCATTGTATTTCTCTTATTTATTTTGGAGCTATTTTATTGATTTTATTGCTGTTATTTTATCTGGTTTTACAGATGTTATCATTTTTATTGTATTTTATTGATTCTTTCCCTTGTTATTTAACTGTTTTTTTGTGTGTTGCCTTTGTTTTATTACTGTGAAGCACTTTGAATTGCATTCAAAGTGCTTCACAGCACTTTGACCATGTCCACACTGACCATGTCTCTCTTTCTCTCTCTCTGTCCCTCTCTCAGGATACAGGAGGAGAGAGATGAAAGGCACAAGTTGAAAGGGCGAGTCAGTCGTTTCGAGCCTCTCTCCGGCATGGAAGGAAGACGCTCGTGTAAGTGTCTGCGTTCTCTCGGCAGCGCGCGGCTGGACCGCCAGCCTCTCACGCCCCCCCCAGGGTCTCGGGATAACACCCCTTATCTGGCGCACGCTGCACTTGCACCACGACCCCCCCCCCCCCCCTGTACACTCTTGGGTTTGGAAAACAATTTATATACTGCTTTTCTGCTTCTTTTAGCGGATGGTTCTTCAAGAAGAAACCGTCCGTCCAGTGGTAATTTTGACTTAATACAGTGTACAGCATGCCTTGAATATATCCATCTGGCTGAGAGTGAACGTCGCCACCCCTAACGGACCTCGTATCAAAAACCCTGCTTCCTTTCTCTCGCCGCAGTTCTGGACGACTCCGCCCCCGGCTCGCACGACGTCGGAGACCCCTCCACCACAAACCTGTACCTGGGAAACATCAACCCCCAGGTGACGTTCGTGAACCTAATTTTGAATGGTTCTCAGCATTTCGACCAAAAAAAAATGAGTTCGGGAACCCGAAAGCTGGTTCCGAACCGGCACCACAAAATAGTTTTTCAGTGCGAACCGTGACGACATCATGGGCGTGGGCTGGCGTACAACGGTTCGGCTCAAAACTGGTCGAAACGTGGGCCTGTTCTCTGGACAGAACCAAGGTTCCAGGAATTTTGAACAGTTCTTTTGGTGGAAATGGGGTATGAGGGGATTAGAAGGAAGTGGAGCACGGGCAGTGTTGGCTGGTGTGATGATGGAACTATGAAACGTCGTAGCGCTATTGCAGTGATTTGTTTAAGCCCGCCTTATGAAAAGTTAAACCCACCTTTGTTCAGTTTAAGAAGAAACCTGATTTAGAGTGGAGTGAGATCATCTTAAATAAGGACTACCCCTCCTGTCTCCCCCCCTCGTGATTGGTCTTGTTGTGGTGTGTAGACCTATGCCCCCCCCCCCCCATTGCTCTCTCTAAAGCGCATTGTGTTGCCTCTGTGTATGATATGCGCTATACAAATATAGTTTGCTTTGATTTGATTAGATGAACGAGGAGATGCTGTGCCAGGAGTTCGGGCGCTACGGCCCGCTGGCGAGCGTGAAGATCATGTGGCCCCGGACGGACGAGGAGAGGGCCCGCGAGCGCAACTGCGGCTTCGTGGCCTTCATGAGCCGGAGGGACGCCGAGCGTGCACTCAAGAACCTCAACGGTAGCCGACGGCCGGACCAACCCACCCCACCGCCCACAGTAGTCTCATTGTGTCAGCCAGGCCATGTCTCGGATATCACCCACACAACAGGATCAGGCTCTCATTTCACACTCCACAATTAGCTGTCAGATTATAGCGGCGTAGGGCTGGGTTTAAAAAATTGATTAATTCATGAATCCCAAAATCGATCTTTAATTTAATGAATGAATGAATGAAGGAATGAATAGTTCATTCATTCATTTTTGGAAATCAGTATCGATACCCAGCCCTAGTATTGATGTGTTGCATAACTTGGCAGTCATGTAATCAAGGTTACAGCTAAAAAAAAACTTTAAAAAAACAGGTTTTAGTAACACTAACCGAATCGATATTGAATCGAATGGAATTGAATCGTGATAATCGATTCTGAACCTTGTGAATCGGAATCGAATCGATTCTTGAAATTCGAATCGATACCCAGCCTTATAGCGGCGTATTACGCTTGGAATTCGATCGATTGCGGATGAAACGGGGGGGTGAACGCTAGCGTTGTGGCATCTCATCGGGTCTCTCTCTCTCTCTCCCTCCCTCCCTCTCTCCCCCCCCCCCCTCTCCCCCCCTCTCCCTCTCCCCACACACCCCAGGCAAGATGATCATGAACTTTGAGATGAAGCTGGGCTGGGGCAAGGGCGTGCCCATCCCCCCCCACCCCATCTACATCCCCCCCTCGATGATGGAGCACACGTTGCCCCCGCCCCCCTCCGGCCTGCCATTCAACGCCCAGCCCCGCGAGAGGCTCAAGAACCCCAACACAGCCCTCCTCCCTCCGCCCAAAAACAAGGAGGAGTTCGACAAGGTAACTCCCAGCGCCCCAGCCGAGCTTTCTCTTCTAGATATGAGCTGTGCTTTCTGCTAGCCAGGATAGTCTTCTAGATATGAGCTGTGCTTTCTGCTAGCCAGGATAGTCTTCTAGATATGAGCTGTGCTTTCTGCTAGCCAGGATAGTCTTTTAGGTCAGGTTCTTGGTCATAGATTCTGTTGTTCTTGCTCTACCATACATTGAACAGAGTAGTTGAGTAGAATTTTCAAAACTTGGGTTTAGGGAAAGCTGTAAGCCCAGGTATTTAGTAGTGAGTGGTTATACAAAAGGTGTTTTTATATCAAGGGTAAGTGTGGAACTAATAGGCCTGTAAGAAATGTCTTTATTTGCAGAGATAGGGTATGATATAACTTTTGTAAAACTTACAGCAGTAAAGGAAACTTGTTTTTTCTATGCAGTTTTCAAATGCATTATATATTTTTGCACCTGTTGCCTTTTAACAATACTCACATATTCTATGTTTATTATCTGATGTGACTTCATATACAGACTCTGTCGCAAGCCATAGTCAAAGTGGTTATCCCAACAGAAAGGTACATGTTTTTCTTTTTTTAATTGGTGTAAAACTTAACAAAAACATCCCATAAGAATGAACCCAAAAGTTTGATCAGTTGGATCACAGCATGCTACCGGGGGGGCGTTCCGTATGGGTGAGCAACAGTTGAGGCCAATAAACGTTTATTATCTGTTATCTCACAAGCTTTGTGTTGATAAGTAGTATACAGTATCTCACTCACACTTGCAGGATCCATTAATAGTACACTCGTACATTTGCACACCTACCTAACTCTCAAAGCTGGCCAGCAAACATCAGCGTAGTAGTTTGCGCTGTCATAATTTATTGACTGAGCACTGACTCCCACAGAGTTTCCATGTTACTGTACCTCATCAGGTCACAGAACCACATATTTGGCGAGTTATTAAATAGTCGCATAGTAAACACACCCACATGAATACCACGCAGGCTGTGATAGGTCCTTCATAATCAGGCCCCGCCCCTATGACTATTGCTCACCTAGACTGCCCCGCCCCCCTCAGCCTCTGCCAGCCAATCCAGGGGCTCGGCCAGACCCGGCCCCGGCTCAGAAATCCAAACACCCCCCTGCCCACTAGTCCCTATGACCTTTGACATTGGCCTTGGTGAGCAACACAAGTTGAACTGTCTGCAGCAGCGAGGGACCCTGCAAAGCATCATGGGATGGATTGGGAAAGTATACAGAATTTTACCCCCGCCATTGGTACGATCGGCTCCAATACTACCAAGTAAATGTTGATCTGTGTTGTCCAATGAAAGACAGACACCCTTTGTTGTTTTGTTGGCCACTTTAGGCTAATATACATCAACCCAGACACAGCACTGTAGACCCCGCCCCCTCCCCAGTCAAATTCTCTGTCAACCCATTTGCTCTTTATTCATTCACATTTCCACCAAGTTTGTTGTTATTTAGCCTATTTAGGCCAACAATCCTATACTGCTTTGGTTCGTCACTGAGCGGTGTTGCAGAGGCAGTGTATTGGCCGATTCGTCTGTCAATCCAGTGTCTCTCCAATCCCCTCTCGCGTTGCCACCCACTCTCTAGAGTTCCACTGTCCCCCCATTCCTTGCTATCTCAACTTGTTTGGTAGGGAGACGGTAGCTAAGCAATTTCCTACTATAATTAATTATCAGTTTAATGACTTATCGGTTTCATAACTTGTGTCAACTGTTTAGGATAATTAGGTTTAGGCAGTTCAGATAATTTTAGATGCCTTTAGTGTTAAGGTGAAATATTTAAATCGGTGCACATAAAATATCAGTGGTTTAATACTCATTGCACTGTGGATCTTTTAGCATTTTTTTTTTTTTTTACACATGAATGTTGTTTCTGTAAAGTGTGTGTAGGACCAGAGGCGTAGATGAGGCTAGCGGGCAGGCAGTGTGTTTGGTGCGAGGCCCGGCCACTCAATCTGTATGCTTTAACTGTGTTTTTCTTCTAGGAATTTGCTTTCTCTCATCCACCGAATGATCGAGTTCGTGGTGCGTGAGGGCCCCATGTTCGAAGCCATGATCATGAACCGAGAGATCAACAACCCCATGTACAGGTGAGCGCCAGCATTTCCCCACCTGTCGGTTATCGTCGCAGCTAGGGCTGGGTTTAAAAAAAATCAAATGATTCAGAATCGACTCATGAATCCCAAAATCGATCTTTTATTTAATGAATAAATGAAGGAATGAATAGTTCATTAATTCATTCAATGATTCATTCATTCATTCATTTTTGGAAATCAGTATCGATACCCAGCCCTAGTATTGATGTGTTGCATAACTTGGCAGTCATGTAATTAAGGTTACAGCTAAAAAAAACAGGTTGTAGTACACTAACCGAATTGATATTGAATCGTGATAATCGATTCTGAACCTTGTGAATCGGAATCGAATCGATTCTTAAAATTGTAATGGATACCCAGCCCTAGCTGCAGCGCTGCTGCGTATCTGAGGCAGGGCTCTAAGCTTACATTTTTCACTAGGAGCACATGTGCTCCTAAATGAAAAAATTTAGGAGCACAGAAAGAAATTTAGGAGCGCAATGTAAAATTTTAAATAACAGATTTTTATTAGCAACACACACATTAGGCCTACTGCCATCAACAATAAACAATAATAACCTGCTCACCATAGGAGCTCTCATCCTCTTCTACTATACTATTCCCACACACTTCATCATGTGCATCGGTCCTAATGAAGACTATACTATTCCCACACACTTCATCATGTGCATTGGTCCTATTGAAGACTATAGCCTACTATTCCCACACACTTCATCATATGCATTGGTCCTAATGAAGACTATAGCCTACTATTCCCACACACTTCATCAAGTGCATTGGTCCTAATGAAGACTATAGCCTACTATTCCCACACACTTCATCATATGCATTGGTCCTAATGAAGACTATAGCCTACTATTCCCACACACTTCATCAAGTGCATTGGTCCTAATGAAGACTATAGCCTACTATTCCCACACACTTCATCAAGTGCATTGGTCCTAATGAAGACTATACTATTCCTACACACTTCATCAGGTGCATTGGTCCTAATGAAGACCATACTATTCCCACACTTCATCATGTGCATTGGTCCTAATGAAGACCATACTATTCCCACACACTGCATCATATTCATTGGTTCTAATGAATGACTATTCATGACTATGGCCCAATCCCAATACCCCCCCTTAGCCCTAACCCTTGGCCCTACCCCTACATTTTGCGCGTTCACGCGTATGGTAGTGTCCCATTCCTTTTAGCTTCTAGGGCTAGGGAGCATATGGAGGGCTAGTGGACGTTCAAACAGTCCTCCAAAACGAGGGTTATCAGATGCTGATTTGAAACCGAGGGGTATATGAAAATTCACACAATGCTTTGCGAACTTAGGCAGGGATATGAAATAGCTGCTGGTGCCGTGAAAAAACGTGGGAAGAAAGCCCAATATCTTCACAAATAATCATTCAAAAATTTTAAAATCCGTGGAAAAGCTTAGTTTAATGTAGATGCAAAGGAACATGTCATTTGATCGTTATGACACGCATTTTTTACGAAGTCGGTATTTCATTGCATTTTGATGTGGATCCAGTAAGTTACTGGTAGGCTACGGTTTAATGTTGAATCTAATCGAATCAATAGATTTTTGAGTGACAGTTGATTCGACTCCCCCCGGGCCTCACCGAATTCCTCTCTCTCCTTGGTTCAACTTTGCCTGGCAAAATACAATTGAATGGGCTTCATTTTGTTAACGTTACTGACAGGGGCATTCGCGCCTGCACAGTCGTTTTTGAGTGAGGGCAGCTGAGCTGTCATCGCGCGTCATCACGAGAGTTCTGCGCGTTGCAGGTTGCAGTCGTAGGACTTGTCATAAAAATAAAAAAAGTTGTGGGACTTGTGTTGACTAGTTTGATCCAATTTGCATGGATTTATTTTAGGCAAAAAATGCGAGTGAAATAGTTGAAAACAGTACTCGCACAGTGTGCTCCTAAATGATTTTTTCTGATCGCACAAAACAATTTTTAGTCGCAAATGCGAGTAAAATGGTTGCACCTTAGAGCCCTGTGAGGTGCAGAATGCTGACCCGCTCCCCTCCCGTGTGAAGCAGGTTTCTGTTTGAGAACCAGAGCCCAGCACACGTGTATTACCGGTGGAAAATCTACTCCATACTACAGGTCCGTAGAGCACTTTACTACGACTACTATTGCTACGACCAGCTCATTCTTCAAGAGCGATGAACGCTCCTGTGAACGCTCCTGAACGATGTCTCCTGACCTCTCCAGGGAGAAGCGCCGACAAAATGGCGGACGGAGGAATTCCGCATGTTCAAGAACGGCTCTCTGTGGCGCCCGCCTCCTCTCAACCCCTACCTGCACGGCACGTTCGAGGAGGGGGAGGAGGAGGAGGAAGAGGACGAGCCCGGCAAGAAAGGCTGCCTAAAAGAAGAGTAGGTTCCCTTATTTTTTTACCACACAGCCCGAGAAGTGTTGAAAGGTGCCAAGCGCGGAAGCGTTCCTCCTGTAACTCCCTGTCCCTGTGGAGCGAGCGCTACGGCCCAATGCTGATACTCTGACCTCATCTGCTTGATTTCCCCCTTCCTCTCTCTCCTCTCCTTCGTTACTTTTTCACCCCCCCCCCCCCCCCCCCTCCCGTCATCCTCTTGTCAACCTCTTTTGTGCCCGCCCTCCCCTCCTCCTCCCCCCATCTCTCTCCCTCCCCCTCCCTCTTTTCACCACCCTTCCCATCCCTCTATCCGCCCCCCCTCTCCCCAGAGAGAGAGACAAGCTGGAGGAGCTCCTGCGCGGTCTCACCCCCAGGAAGGGCGACATCGCCGAGGCCATGCTGTTCTGCCTGAGCCACGCGGACGCCGCTGAGGAGATAGTGGAGTGCGTGGCTGAGTCGCTGTCCATCCTCAAGACGCCGCTCCCCAAGAAGGCAAGCGCTGCGCCCCGCACCCGCCGGACCACACGCCGTCCCATCCGTCCGTAGTCCGTCGCTCAGCATCCATTTCTCTCGTCTTTGTCTTTGTTGGCCCAGATCGCAAGGCTGTACCTCGTGTCCGACGTGCTGTACAACTCGTCCGCCAAAGTCGCCAACGCCTCTTACTACAGGAAATAGTAAGTCGCCGGATTCGCTTCAGTCACACGGCTGTTTAAGCTGCACTTAAACTAGCACCGTTGCTCGTGGTGGGACAACCTACCAAGCAAATAGCGTACGAGTGGTTCTTCTGAAAATGCGTACTTGATTATTAGGATTTCGTTGTCACGACGTAACCGAGCACACCTACCCAGATGGCCGTTAGTGACCCTGTCCTCTCTCTCTGCCCGCCAGCTTTGAGACCAAACTCTGCCAGGTGTTCTCGGACCTCAACGCCACGTACAGGACCATACAGGGCCACCTCCAGTCGGAGAACTTCAAGGTACTCAGCCGAATCACCCCGAACACACTGTAGAAAATGCAGCCGGTATCTCTTGTGTTTAACCTTAGAGAGCCTTGAGGGGAAAAGACCTTCAACATCTCTATAAATTGCATGGACATAAGTAGACTCAGCTAGAGTACATAAGTAGACCCTCTCTGCTTCACTGTTCTCACACTCTCTCTCTCTCTCTCTCTCTCTCTCTCTCTCTCTCTCTCTCTCTCTCTCTCTCTCTCCCCCCCCCCCCCCACCTCTCCGTCTCTCTGTGCGTCATAGCAACGGGTGATGTCGTGCTTCCGGGCGTGGGAGGACTGGGCCGTCTACCCGGACCCCTTCCTCATCAAGCTCCAGAACATCTTCCTGGGCCTGGTCAACCTCCCCTCGGACAAGGAGCCCGTTCCCGCGCCCGTCGCCGTCTCTGCCGCCATCCTAGAGGTCGGCACGCGACCTTTCTCAGCCCGTCCTTGGCTTAGCCATAGCTGGAGGCTGTGGGGGGGTTGGGTTAAGGAGGGAATGCAGTGGCCTATAGAGCGCCTAAGCGGAAGCAGGAAGAGAAAACCGTCATGGGACCTTAAATCTGAAAAAATATGAATAGTAGTGAATGGCATGAGAAAAATAATTTCTTGATCCCGATTGATTTGTGCCATGACATCACATATGCTGTTTTTTAATTTAAAACATACATTTTGCTTATCAGTTAACTCCCACGTTAGCTAATATTAGCTAGCCAACATTACACTCGTTTAACACTCACCAAAACCTTGTAAGGCTGATCTCGCATGCCAGCTCTTAGAGAACTGACTAACTCTCCTTTCACATTCCTGCAGCTCCCAACATGGCCAGACTAATAGTGATTTTCACCTCTTTTAATCATGTTCTGGAATAACAGCTGTATATTATTACGACAAACTGTGACTTTCTTGACTTGCAAAATTATGTTTTAAATTGACAAACATCATATGTGATGGGCATGGCGCAATTCAGACAGGATCAAGAAATTATTTGTTAATCGCCATTGACTACTGTACATATTCTTTCCGAATTAAGGTCCCATGGTATGGCTCTTCCTGCTTCCACTTAGACACCCTGTACCCAGAAAGGGTGAAATACTGAGTATGGCCAAAGTGGGAAATGTAGTTTATGGGCATAGTGGGAAATGTACTTATATGTTGATGCTGGTTGTTCAATAGTGCTACGATCCTAAAATATATTTCTTCTGAATCGTAATCTTTGAATGTGCTTCTGAAGTGCCCGAAACCCCTTCCTGGTTTCCAGACTCCGTCATTCGAGCGCTCCATCAGCCTGCCCCTGGCGGCGCCTGAGGTTGCGGAGGACATCGACGGCGCGCCTATCGGTGAGGACATGGACGGGGCCCTCCTGGAGGACATGGACGGCATGCCCATCGACGCGGCGGTGATGGACGCGCCCCCCCTTGACGGGGCCCCGCTGGACGACCTGGACGGCGTGCCCATCAAGGCGGTGGAGGAGGACCTGGACGGGGTGCCCTGTGAGTACGCCCGCTGGCTAGCTAACACGGCCCTGAGATCCCCACGCCCGCTGGCTAGCTAACACGGCCCTGAGATCCCCACGCCCGCTGGCTAGCTAACACGGCCCTGAGATCCCCACGCCCGCTGGCTAGCTAACACGGCCCTGAGATTCCAACGCAAACGCATTGTAACCGGGCTGTTGGGTCGCGGCAGTACAAACGAACAAGTAGACGGTAGATCAAAGCAGGACACGGCAGGGTTTTTTCCTGGCTCAGAATGGGTCTTTGGGGGGTGATGCGCACACAATTTTTGTGGGGGAAACCTTTGTTTTATGCCGAGTAGACTACCAGCATATATAGGCCTATATTCTTTGCTGTCGTTCTGACTGAGCTCACTTTTCACAGTCGTGGGAAATCAAAATGGATATGAAGCTAAACTGTTTAAGATACTGATAATTTGTCTATTATTGATCTCGATTACTAGTGGTCCAAACCATGGACAATGCAAGAAAGAGGAATGGGCTGCACTTGAAACAAGCTATCAAACACATTTGGAGAGGATTTGAATAGAGGATTTGATTTTTTATTCTAATTTTTTAGCATTTTGGCACTGGTGATTTTCCTTTGGCTCTGGCTAAAATGTCTTTGGGGGGCGCCAAAAAATCCTCTATGCAGGAAAAGCCCTGCACAGGGACACGTAACGAACGCTGTATCCTAGGGGAGACAGCGGTGTGTATCTGGTCTGTCGGGGGGGTTGGACGTACGGGCGCCGTGACCCTCTCTCTCCCCCCGTCTCTTAGTGGAACACTCAGGGACGAAAGCAGCCGCCTTCAAAGTAGCACCTTCCAAGTGGGAAGCAGTGGACGAGGCTGAGCTGGAGTCCCAAGGTGAGAGGTCAGGAGGAGGACCAGAAATGGACAAACGTGGACAAAGACGATTTGATAGTAGAAGTATATAGTCAGTGGGTTGTTTCACTCATTCACATTCATGCTCTGAGGCTAGAAGTTTACCATTCAGCTCCATTCAGCCTGGTCCCTTTCCTCCTCAGCTGTGACCACATGCAAATGGGAGATATTCGAACAACCGGAGGAAAAGAAGTGAGTTGAAATTTCGTGATGTTTTGTATCTTGATTCTATATAGGATTCTGTTTCTACTTATATTCACTAATGCCCAGTAATATATTAAATAAATAAGATCGACTCTTATTTACTCTTAATTTGACGATCCACGTGATTAATAGGAGTAGCCGAGAAGAAGAAAATGTTATGTCCAAAAAGACAATAGAATATTCATGTAACCTACCCTCTGTTAACTATGGGATGGCTCAGTTAGAACCTACCCTCTGATAATTATGGGATGGCTCTATTAGAACCTACCCTCTGATAATTATGGGATGGCTCTGTTAGAACCTACCCTGTGTTAATATGGGATGGCTGTCTTAGAACCTACCCTGTATTAATATGGGATGGCTCTGTTAGAACCTACCCTCTGTTAACTATGGAATGGCTCTGTTAGAACCCTCCCATGTCTGACCCCTGGTGTTCCCCCATAGGGCGGAGGTGGAGAGTGAGGATGAGGAGCGAAGCCCTGCCTCCGAGGACCCCCACAGCTACTCTAACCCCGTCAGAGAGGAGCCCGACTCCAAGGCCAAGCAGTCGGAGATGAACGAGGAGAAACGCTCCAAGCTGCGAGAGATTGAGGTACCGCTGTCCCATAGCTCCCTCAGTAACCTCTCATGATTACATTTCTACTGTTTGTTTTTGTTGTATGTGAGTTAGACAGACAGACAGACAAACACACAGGCTCAAACACACTACATGATTGCTCCAAATGAATACATCCTGTCCTGTTGTGGGGAAGAACCAACACGCACAAGCTAAAAAAAACGGGCGTCTTCACTCAGAAGGAACCCAAATAAACTCGGTTCTGCTTTTGTTTTGCGGTCCACGTTATTTGTTCTGAATGTGAGATTTGACCCGATTGTTCTCCTCTCAGGTTAAGGTCATGAAGTTCCAGGACGAGCTGGAGTCTGGGAAGAGGCCCAAGAAGTCTGGTCAGAGCCTCCAGGAGCAAGTAGAGCACTACAGAGACAAGCTCTTACAAAAGGTATGTAGTCTGATTCAATTAAACAAAAAAGATCCAAGGCACTCTCCTGGAAAACATTTTTAAAGGCCTTTATACGGTGCAGATGGCTATTTCATGGTGAAATTATGAAAACCTTAGACAATGCTAGCATTGCACCTTAAAAGAGCTGGGTCCAACCCACGCGTAGCGGAGCTAATGGCCACCTTCTGGCTCAAGTCTGATTAAACTTGGCCGTCTTGTCTTTTCGTAGGAAAAAGAAAAGGAAAAAATTGAACGAGAAAAAGAGAGGGAGAAAAAGGAGAAGGAGAAAATCGAGGCGCGTTCAAAAGACGTGAAGAAGGAGAAAGAGAAGGAGAAGGAGAGAGAGAAGGAGAGAGAGAAGGAGGAATCCACACCGACCAGGAAAGACAGGTACTTGTGGTTAATATGACACTGTGTTCCATTCAGTATAGCAACAACGGAAAACATGTTTACCTGACTGCTGCCGTGTCACCGTTTGCCCGGGAATGCAAATCACTCATTGGCCGACGTCGTCCCTGACAGACGTCTGTCTCCCGCGTTTGCTAGGAAACGGCGTCACAGCGGCTCGCCCAGCCCAACGAGGACCAGCAGCAGCAGACGCGCCCGGTCGCCTTCGCCGCGCTCTGAGAGGTCGGAGCGCTCGGAACGCTCCTACCCCAAGGACGTGTCTCGCTCGCGCTCCGCCCACAAAGACTCCCCTCGCTCCAGCAACAAGAAGTCATCCAAAAGGTCTGCCATTCTACCACCTCCACCACACACACACACACACACACAAATTGTATCTTGTTTGTTACTGTGAAGGAAGTAATTCATTTATTTTTCTGTTAAGTGATGTATGAAATATGATGTGGCGTTACTTGCCATTTGGTGACCTAGAGCGCCCGGTACAAGGGACAGATTTGACCCCTCCCTGACCCATCTCTCATCTCACCGTGTGGTCCTTCCCAGGTCGCCCTCGTCCCCGCGTACGCCCAAGCGGTCCAGGAGGTCGCGGTCCCGGACGCCCAAGAAATCTGCCAAGAAGTCCCGGTCCAAATCTCGCTCGCCACACCGCTCCCACAAGAAATCGAAGAAGAGCAAACACTGACCCGTACCCACATGTACCCTCTACCCCCTCCCCCCCCCTCCCCCCTCTGTGGTGAAAGGACTGTTCCTCTCTGCCTGAATGTTAGTGTACAGAGGATGAGAAGGGTATGCACGGGTTGGCCCCCATGGCAATTGGGCTGCCGTCACTGTTTTATATTGTAAGATATTGTTTGTGTGTGTGTGTGTGCGTCTCGCCCCCCGACCCCCTAAAGGAATTCACCTCCGTGGTAGACCACACCTGTACTGAGTGTGACGATAATGACTAGTCTTAAAAGTTCATGCTGTCTCATTTCTTTTTTTGTAGTTCACATTAAAAGGATTCATAATAAGCCATTGTTGGGTTTATTGAATAGATTCATACAAATGTTTGAGACTATATATAGAAATGTTTGAAGCTTTATATGAGACAAATCTCTTAAGCTGAGAAAATCATTTGATAACACTTTTCCTTTAAAAGTTGACATACCTCTTGTAAAGGCACTGTAATTGTATAGTAACTGTCATGTAATGATAGTTTTATGGTATAGCGTTAGCATGTACAGGTTATAGAAGTGGAAGGAGATATGGGGGTGGCTGTCCAGAGGTAAGTGGATGTGGCAAAAGGCAGCTAGTGTGTTAGTAAAACGAGATGAATATGAACATGCGTTCACCCCTGGAGAACCTCTTCTCTGTACCCAGTTCCACTCATGTAACTACATAAGCCCGACCTATAATTACATGGATGTTCCTATGTAACTGCAGTGTTACTACAGGTATTGTCATTAATATACACTTAGTATTGGTAGTATAGTTCAATGAATTATAAAGCAATGCTGTTATGATCCTTCAATTCATTTTTATTTTTATTTACATTAGCTTGATTTATCCTTCAACATTTCACATGATTTAAAGATGTCAGATGTTAGTATCCTCTGAGAAGATGTACTTTCAACAGATCAACAGGTAGTAGACTTTAATCTGCAATGGATCAGGTTTAGATTAATGCAAAAAATAATCTCCCTATGGAAATTTACATTAAAATAGTGTACAACAGTAACTTCAGTGAGGACTGCCTGTTTCATTGAAATGACTTCCATAGCACTGAGTTATATCACATTTCCCATAATTACACAGTAGCGCCGCTATGACTCCATTTCTCTCCCCTCAAGGACCACAGAAACGAAGAACCGGTCAACAAAGAGGTGGTCGAAAACACAGGTAGCTCGAGGAGTCGGACAAATCCACCAATCATTCAGGATCAAGTATTTAAGATGACCGGTGATCTCTCTGACCACCGCAAACAAGCAGATGGGCCCTGGTTGGATTCTCCCCCCACACGGCGTGGTCTCACAGTGGGTCGGGTGGAAACGCGCTCTTCCCTGTGCGGTCGTCGGCGATCCGTTAGATGAGAGATCACCTCTGACGAGGAAGGAAGGAAGATGGCGGCTTTAGGGCGCTGGCCTCACAGCTTGGCCCGAGCCCTCTTCAGCTGGTCCCTGAGCTCCAGACGGGCGATGGAGGACAGGTGCACCTCATCCGGTCCGTCGGCGATGCGCAGCGTCCTGGCATGTGTGTACCTGAAGGAGAGGGGGGGGAGGGGAGGGCGCATAGCCAGTATTATCCACAAGCAGTAACGAAACAATGTGAGATTTAAATAGACAAACCTTTACAAACTGTTCTAAATGATACTTGAAATAGATTCCGAATGTTTTGGTAGGTTGGTTGAAATAGTATCCGAATGTTTTTTTTTTTTTTTTTTGCTTTTGACAAACTTGACAGCGTTAAATGTTCCACGCGCTGGACAGACTTACATCTCAGCAAGAGGGAAGTCTCCGGACACGCCGGCACCCCCGTAAACCTGGATGGCGCAGTCCGCCACCTTGCAGGCCATCCTGCCAGCAGCCACCTTGATCATGGCGATCTGAGGGGACCATCAGGGGCAGGGACCAGGGCAGGACACCAGAACCGTATTTGACTGATTTGTTTGGATATTTACACACACACACCAAATTCCTGCGCCAACATGACGTACGGTGAACTGGAGTACGGCCCACACTTGTTTGTTCCAACATATACCTTTATCTGAACAGTGCTTCCTAAGGGGTGTGTGTGTGTATCTTAGCCGTTTCCTGGCAGCCTTGCTGGCCAGTGTGTCGGCAGGTTGGTGTGTGTGTGTGCGCGCGCGCTACCTGTTTCCTAGCAGCCCTGCTGCACAGTGTGTCGGCAGGTTGAGGTGTGTGTGTGCGCTACCTGTTTCCTAGCAGCCCTGCTGCCCAGTCCAGGGCATGGGCAGGTTGGTGTGTGTGTGTGTGTGTGTGTGCGTGTGTGTGTGTGCACTACCTGTTTCCTAGCAGCCCTGCTGCCCAGTGTGTCCAGGGCGTGGGCAGCATGGAGGGACAGCAGGCGGGTCTGCTCTATGGCCAGACGACACTCGGCTATCCAGTGAGCCACGACCTCCTGGACACAAAACACAACACAGCACAGATGGCGTGGGGATCACGAACACACACACAGACACACACACACGTTCCAATTTCAACTTTATTTGTCCCCAGTGGTTTGCTGTAGGGGAGGATACAGACACACATACACAGTAGTTCTGGAAGGACTTACAAACATACGCACCTGCTCTAGAAATAAATACAACACTATACACACACCATCAATCAAATGGAGACACACCACAGATTATACAAGTTATTCAAGGTAATACTAAACACAAGGGCCTGATTCATACTCTTCGCACACTACTCTACGCACGCTACGCTGACGCGGTTGTGAACGCGGCTCCACGGAAGTATTTCGGTTCACTCTGAGCGTGCGGGGGGTCTCTGCCTTGCGTCATAGAGCCCCTATCGGTTCACGCGAAATACCTGTAGCACTTGCGCTCGCATCAAGTTACAATTTTTGGCATGACACACGAATGCTACGCAAGGACGTGTCAACGGCACCTCACGTAGCCCTGCGTAGCTCGCGTTAGCATAGCTTGAGTAGAGTACGAATGGGGCCAAAGTCTCAAAACACCCCCCCCCACACACACACACACACACACACACACACACACACACTCACATGCTGGTAGAGTTTCTTGCCGAAGGTTTGCCTGACGGCGGCTCTCTGGCACAGCAGCTCCAGCGCCCATTCAGCCAGACCCACGGCCCTCATGCAGTGGTGGAGCCTCCCGGGGCCCAGACGTCCCTGGGCTATCTCAAACCCCCTGCCCTCCCCTGGACACACACACAGTTAGAATCGAATGAACAGATGAGGAAATGAAGTAATGGAAGCAGAGGTCGAGCAGCCTGGGTTCAGACGTTCAAATCCGCCCACTAAAAAATAGCTTGATTCTTTTGAAGGTCTCAACAGAGTGAAACGAGTTGACAATTCTGCCTGATATCAGGCTAGAGGTAGAGTGCATGATAATCTACATTACAGAGAGACGCCAAGTGGTAAGGAAGACCCACACAGTACCTCACATTAACAGAACCTACGAGTGCCTTGCACCATGCGATAAAGTCAGAATCACCTTACCCAGAATAATGTTGGAGGCAGGGACACGGACATTGTCAAAGTCCATCTCAAAATGACCACCGTGGATGGCATCTGATACAGGCCGCACAACAAAGAGATTTCACAGAGGTCAGCGGGTCGGCAACATGTCCAAAAGGACGGTAAATTGGAGGTGTCTGGATGACAGAGCCCTGAGGGACAGGAGTCTTGTGATGTGGCCTCACCATCCTGTCCGAACACAGTGAGCGGTCTAACCAGGGTCACTCCCGGGGTGGCCAGCGGCACCAGAACCATGCTGTGTTGACCGTGTCTGAGGAACACAGACGCACACCGGTCACATGGACGTGCTGCTGGAGACCATTTCAAGCTGTTATTTATTACCTCCGCCCCCCAGCGACAGCGCAGGACGAGAGGTAATGTTTTTGGTGGCGTGTGTTTGTTTGTTTGTTAGCAGGATTACGCAAAAACGACCAGACCGATTGTCATCAAACTTAGTGGAGGGGTGTAGCATGGGCCAACTTAGAACCTGTTAAATTTTAGAGCAGATCCAAATCACGGAGCGGGTCCATGAGCCGCCAAAACACGGTTGCCCATTCAGCTCCATTCATTTTTTAGACGAGGTTTATGCTAAAACTACCACACTGGGGTACATGAAATTGGGAGGGGGGGGGGTGTAGCATGGGTCAGCTAACGACCCATAAGATTCTGTAGCAGATCTAAAGCGTGGGGTGGGTCCACGAGCCGCCCAAACATGGCCAGGCCTGCCATTCACCTCCATTCAATTTTTGGACTAGGATTACGCAAAAACTAGCCAAGTGCTTTTCATGAAACTTGGTGGATGGGTGTAGCATGGGCCAGTTTAGAACCCATTAAAATTTGGAGCGGATCCGAATCACACGGAGGGTCCACACGCCACCCAAACCTGACCACCCATTCACTTCCATTCATTTTTTGGACTTGGGGAGCAAAAAATTTCCCACATTCAATATCAATAGGGCGAATAGAAACGGCCATATCTCGACATGGGAAGGACACAGAGACAAGGAGCTTGGACTGGTATAAAGCTCTCGACCTAACAAATGCAGTAATCCCAAAACATGTCCTGCTCACACGCACATGTGCTCACACAGAGAAGAAATTGAGACCAAAGTCTCATTTACAATGGTGACCTGGTTACATAGCATGCATCATAAACAATATAAAACAATATAAAAACAATGTAATATAAAATCACATCCATACATGCTATGTGAGGTTATGTGAGGCTGAGAGTTTCTGTTGTACAGCTGTAGCAACACAGATTGGGTGAAAAAAACTAAACATTTACCACACCCAGGCAGATGTCTTTCACTTGTGGCGCATATTTTGGAAAGGAACCCTGATGGAGAAAACATACTTGTGGAGCCCTTCAGCAAAGAAAGTGGCTCTTTCACCATAACAGGGTGTTACCTACCTGTTGTCGCCGTCCTGAGACTTGCTCTTGCACATCACGATCGCCACCTTGCAGTTTGGGTTCCCAGCACCTGGAGTAGCAGGCAGAAATGCAAATTAAAAGGTTGTCTGTGGATCGCAAAGGCAGTTTTAATATTTCTGCTGATAGTCAGTGCTTAGCTTGGGCAGGACCTCCCTGGAGCTGAGGATCGACCCCTCAGATACTCTGCTGCTTGAGCTCCTGCACCTCTTATCTGCTCCAGGTATTGTGAAGCTTCTGGTGTAAGACAGCGCCACTAGAGGGCAGCATCTTACAGATCACATTGCGTTTTTGCCTCTATCCTTCCTCATGGAACACAATGCCAAGCCTCGACCCTTACATCCTTTAGTAAACAGTTGAAAATATGGACACTGGAAAATCAAAACTGCCCACATTAACCTGATCCTAACTCTATATGTGATGTCTGTATCTTTCATTTTTGTGTATTGGTTTGTCTGTGTAGAGGGAGTCTCAGGCCAGGTGGACTTTGCTCTGTCTTGTTTATGGATGAGTGACGACTTTATTTTATATATTTTTATATATTTAATGTTTTCTGATCTGTGTGAATTGTTTTGAACTTGTACTGCCACCAACCTGCCGAGGGAAAATTAGCCAGCAGGCTAAATCTAGCGTATTTACATTGTTTTTCTAAACATGTTCATTAATATGTACTGTCCCTGCATTTTAAATAAATAAACTTCTAAAACTTCATACTGTGAAATATACTGTACATTTACACAGAAAAAAGATACTATTCCCAAACAAGATACCAGGAAAAATCTAGATGCTAATCTAACCAAATGTGATGGGAAATATTTCTTTGTGATATTGGCTTGCATATGATTTCTGACAGAGCTGCTGAGGGGCTGCAGTGGACGTCAGGTGAGGGTCCCACAGGTCCCCCTGGGGCCGGGTGTCACTCGGGGCCAAGGGAAGGGGCCTCTCAGTCAGAGTCTGGCTTCCTGTTTACGGTCCCACTCTGTTGACCATGACCTCGGGCCACTGGGGACCCGGACACTGAGTTTCACTCACAAACACACACACACACACACACACACACACACACATGGACACCAGACCATCCAACAATGAAGAGAGGGATCCAAATACCTTCACTAAATGGAATGGAGAACGTACGTACACACACACACACACCCATACACACACACACACACACACACACACACACACACACACACACACACACACACACACACACACACACACACACACACACACACACACACACACGTAAAGGAATGCAAGCACACACCCACCCACCAGCCACACACACACAGACACACACACACACACACACCCACCCGCATGCACACACACACCCAAACACGTGCACACACCCACACGTTTCCACCCAATCCCCAGCTTGTCCTTGGGTCTTGGAAAGCCTGTTGTTCACAGTGAGAGCATAACAAATACATAAGTGAAAAACATTTCACTGTGACTGTACACCGTACATTACATGTGACACCGTACATTACATGTGACAAATGAAAGGAGTCTCATGAATCAACTGGCCTGGCAGATTCTTATAAAACTCCTAACGAGATTTCACAAAATTCATACTCACAAAAACATGCAATTAGGCATAGCCAATATAGCAATGCAAACACACACGCGCAGGCGCACACAAACAAACACACACACACACACACACACACACGCACACACACGCACACACACACACACACACACACACACCCGCACACACACACACACACACACACTCCCCCCTCAGCCCCCAGCCCGTCCTTGTGTCTGGGGAGGCCTGTCGTCGGCCCCGGGGAAGCCGGCTAATGAGGGCGGTATAGACCTCAGAGAGCAGAGCGAGAGCCCGCGCTGACAGGGGCCAAACATGCCCGCACACGTCCACCTGGTGAGCACAATACGAAAACGTTCCGGTATGTTCCAACACACGGCCCCGCCTCTCCTGGGTTCCCCTGTTGTTTGACATGTGTTCAATACAACAGACAGACGAGGCATCTTTACGACTTCATGATGTGTGATTGAGATATTCCCTGTAAACCACCCTCCATAAATCAAATTGAAGTCCTGGCTTAGATAATGATTGTATGCTTTGATCAGGACAAATCACCCCCAGTTAGTGTTCTTTCTAGTTGGCTGAAGGGAAAAGGTTTTGTTCCTGAGAGCGGTAGGGGTATAGGATGTTCTGGCACTGACAACAACACCTCACTAAACAGATGCCTCAAGCTTGTAACGGCCATGTCAAAATAAATGTGGTGAGGATTTCTAAACAGTCTAAGATGTGTCTTTTAGATGTTTGGTTTATAATTGAACATTTTATAAACATCCAGTGAGGAGAGGGCAAGGAGTGGCCAACTCACAACCCTGTCCAAGTACGGTATACTAACAATAAGAATGAAAAGAATCACTGTGTTAGACTTGGTCTAGTCTGGATAACAGTTCACCTTTTTATCTCTCATTATTGTAGGAGCTCCTACAATACATGCAAGCACATAGAGTACACACACACACAGACGACACACACACACACTGGCACACACACACACACACACACACACACACACACACACACACACAGAGACACATAGACACAAACACAAACACAGACACACACACACACACACGCACACGCGCACACACACACACACACACACACACAGACAGATATGCGTCAGAGAGGTGTTCCCAGGCGGGGTGGCTGGGCCAGGCTGAGTGGTGGAGGTGGAGCACTGTAGCCACGCTTTGATAGAGGATCTGGGAGAGTCTATAGAGCAGAGCACAGCACTGGAGAACAGTCTGTCAGCTGGACTCACACTGCTGGACCAGCTGGACCAACACTGCTGGACCTCAACAGACTCACAGCCGGCAGAGGAGAGGACAGAAGGTAAGATACACTAGCCTGAACTCTATTACAAAATGAGCATCATTTCTAAATAAAAAATATAAACCTTTTGTATTTAACAAGAGGCTATAACAAGTGATAGTGTCTTGATCATTCAATTGTTTTTGTGGTGTCGGCCTTTATTGTTATGTACTTTATTGTTAACTATGGCCTTGAGTTCAACTGGTCAATAGCTACTTTTACTGCTCTTACAGACCAGTCAAAGTCCTCCATAATGTTTTTATGGCTTTATTAGATGATCATGCATGAAGTATTGGTGATGATTGTTCCGGAAAATACGGCAAACGGCATGAATACTATGTGGAAGCTTTCCTGGCTTCATGAAACATTGCCTCATTTTGCAATGTTAAAACATAATTTTATATAAATTATAATAAGGCAACTGAAGCCAGTATCCATGAATCTCCGATTCACCCAAAAGCAGAGAAGATCTGCCTCTGAGGGCAGAGGAATACCTGGAATATTTGAGGAGATCCTCTGAAACAACCACCCTTCCCCTACAGACAGATTACATCATGAATCTGAGCTTCCAGGGCAGGAGATGCCTGCACACGCTCATGGTATACAAGACATCTGCTGGATGAACTATGGGTGAACTAACCGTATTCCATCCAAAAACCCACACCGACTCAATTGGGCAATCTTTCGCCAGCACTTCTGTCTCTGAGGAGTAGAAACAGCGTTCTGACAGCGCGGTCAGGGCAGATCCTGTGTTTATCAACAGTACATCACTAAACAGGTATATCACTATCTATAATAGAAAGAAATGCACACTCACACGTACGTACGCACATACACAGGCAGGCGCGCATACACAAGCACACACATATCTCGTGTGCCCGTAATCCTAAGATGTCAGGATATCTCCATTTGCCACAGGGGAATGCTAACACCAGATAAGACGGGCAGACTGATTTACACACAGATAACCTGACTGGCAAACAGGATCACACAGAAATTCTAAAGAAACTGTAAAAAAAATATCAGCTGCCTCTTGTTGAATCTTAAGAGCTCATTTCAATTGAGTTGAGCGAGTCATGAGTTAACTTTCAACCCAGGGTTTATGGTTGGGCTGGTTGCAACGATGTGTACCCCAATTCCGACTGACAGGGTGTGTGAGAGATCATGCCACAGGAATGCCTAGCAAGAGAGCTTACGGTTTTAGACACACACGCGCACACACACACACACACAAACTAGACCTGCGGCAAAATACTCCCTTCGCCACGACTTGTGAAATTATTTATTTCACAAGTCTGAAACACACTGAATATTTATTTAACACACTGAATATTTTTGATTATGTAAAAAAATAGCATTTCTCTTGGGAGAGGGTGTTTTTAATATTGCCCACTTATTGCGAAAGCATCTGAAAAGAAAAAAATCGGACCCCATATTTTGCTTTTCATTCACTCATATTTACTTATTCATTTTTCTTGATTTATTCTGTTTTGTTTGTCCGGTCCTCCTCTGACCAGTGTGTACCACACCTCTACATGCTGCCAGCCCTGTGTATTGCACTGTGTGTGTTGTATAAACTTGGGTCTTGTAATTCCATACGGTCTGACACAAAGTCAACTGAGTAAACTGTTTGGAATCAATTGAACTACTTATCTGTGCTTCTTGTTCTTATATGGCAGGGATGAACTAATGGTCTGAAGCATCTGACCACCAGACTCAAGCAAATGCTAGAGTCATTGAAAGGATTTCAAATAGCTTTTCAACTCAGGTGTGACACACACACACACACACACACACACACACACACACACACACACACACACACACACACACACACACACACACACACACACACACACACACACACACACACACACACACACACACACACACACACACACACACACACACACACACACACACACACACACACACACACACACAACACCAGTGTTCATTTGACAGCAAATTTTGATTGAGTGTCTTTTGACTAAAATGCTATTTAGTCTAAGTCATATTTTATTCATCTGAATTGTTTTAGTTTTAGTCTCGTTTTAGTTGACTAAATAGCATTAAGATTTTAGTTGACTAAATCTACAGTGGATGGGTTTAGTTAAAGTAATGCATTATTTAACCATCTCTCTAGAACTCATATACTTTTGGAGGAAACATCTATTATTGTAGACTGATGACAAAGCTACTGAATGACATTCCTATGCGCTCTCCTTGCCTGTTTATTCAGCTTGAGCCATTCAGGAAAATCTCAGCATTCCTATTGAGTAACTTCCCAAATTGTCCCTTTCTCCTTTTGATTTGACTTTTGTTGAAATGTCAATAGATTTCGTCATTGCTTTTGTCATCATAAATTTGTTTTTATTTAATCGTCTTGTGACAATAACTAAATAAAGGTCGTTGACGAATAATTTTCATCGACGAAATTAACACTGACACACACACACACACACTCCAAACCCTAGCCACAACAGCTGCAACATGCAAAAACTGCCCCTATGGGACGACAGGGCAGTACCGAGAACACGCACTTGTTGACAACTCTGACGGTCACGCTGTGATTGGCTTCATCAGCATTACAAGATGCAGATGAACGGGAATTCATTGCGTTTTGCCTATTATATCACTTCTATAAAGAGTATATTAATTCATTCTCCATGTGCCTCGTGCCTTATCAGATTCATCACATACTCTTTACACTTAGTGTAGCCCATAAAACTAAAAGATATGTCGACAATGGTTCTATTTGAAATTAAGACTGCAGTAGAGTTCACCTCTCTCTTTGTCTTTATCTCTCTCTCATCCTCACTCTCTCTCGTCCCCTCCCTCTCTCTCTCTCTCTCATGTCGTATCCCCAGAGAACAGAGAGCATCATGGGGGACAACGAGGCAGACTACAACTACCACGACTACTCGGACTACGGGAACTCCAGCGTCAACGACAGCTACGACTACTCCGACTACCACTTCCTGTGCGACAAGGAGGAGGTGCGCTCGTTCGGCCGCCTCTTCCTGCCCGTCGTCTACGCCCTGGCCCTGGTGGTGGGTGTGGCCGGCAACGCCCTGGTGGTGGCGGTGTACGCCTCGCCGCGCCGGCTGCGCACGTTGACTGACGCGTGCATCCTGAACCTGGCGGTCGCCGACCTGCTCCTCCTGGTGACCCTCCCCTTCTGGGCGGCGGACGCCGTGCACGGCTGGCGGCTGGGCGTGGCCGCCTGCAAGCTCACCTCCTTCCTGTACGCCGCCAATTTCGGCTGCGGCATGCTGCTGCTCGCCTGCATCAGCGTGGACCGCTACCGGGCGGTGGCGGTGGCGGGTCGCGGCGCGGCGGGTCGCGTGGGGGCGGGGCCGGCGCGGCTGCTGGTGTGCGGGGCGGTGTGGGCCGCCGCCGCCCTGCTGGGCCTGCCCGATGCCGTGTTCGCCACCGTGAGGCACGGCCACTCGCGGCCGCACCCGGCCTGCTTGGCCGTCTACCCCCACGCCATGGCAGTGCCGACCAAGGCCTCGCTGGAGCTGCTGGAGGTGTGCCTCAGCTTCCTGCTGCCCTTCCTGGTCATGGTGGTGTGCTATTATCGGGTGGCGCGAGCGCTGGCCGGGGAGGCGGGCGTGCGGCGGGACCGGAGGTGGCGCGCGCTGCGGGTGCTGTTGGCCGTCGTGGCCGTCTTCCTGGCCACCCAGCTGCCCTACAACGCAGTCAAGCTCTGCCGGGCGCTGGACGTCATCTATGCGCTGGTCACCGACTGCGACCTCAGCAAGAGGCTGGACCGCGCCGCCCAGGTGACGGAGAGCCTGGCGCTGACCCACTGCTGCGTCAACCCGGTCCTCTATGCCTTCGTGGGCTCCTCGTTCCGTGGGTACGTGCTCAGGGCCGCCAAGCGCTTCGGAGAGCGTTTCGGGCGGCGCGGCAGTGGGCGGCGCGGCGGCGAGGAGCCAGCGGTGGAGATGACGCTGAACGCGCTCACTCACTCGCACTCCGGCTCAGAGGACGAGGACACAAGCACCTTCACAATCTGAGGCTCAGGACTCAGAGAGACGCTTTTCAAGACACAGCTGGGCTGAGGGATCCGTTCAACGGAGGATCTGTTGACATTTTTATGTCTTATAATCTTGGGGAATTTTTTACAGAAAGGATAACCTGTATCTACAGTATGTGTGAACTATTTTTGTCATCAGTTGTACCTTAAAATGTGTTTGTCCGCAAAATGCTATGATATCTTAGCAATGTCAAATAACCAACATTTCTCAAAATGGATATATCTCATTTTGCAACAAAACTCATGGGGCTTATTCGGTACGGTACATGGACATTTCTTCTAACCACTTTTCTGGACTCAAAAATGTATCTACTGACATGTACCTGCATTTCAGATGCTTCTGGTATTCAACACATTAATGTATTATAATTTGTGCTGTAGCTGTTTTTTTAAAGTAATTATACTATTTCTAGAAAAATATATATTGTAATGTGTATATATACACACTCGTACTTTTGTTTTAATAAAATGACAAATCTTTTAAGTACTCCTGATACCACCTGCAATACTTTCAACATAAGCACATCTTGTTTTTGTTTTTCAAAACTAATATTCTCTTTGAGTCAAATTCAGTTCCGCCCTATACTGCATCACGCCAGGAAGCATCTGAGTTCAATGTTTGATGTGGTTTGGGGAGAAAGGAAACGACGGACCCTGGAGACATTTGGAAAGATCCGCAAAACACACAGAGGACTAGAACGTGAGAGAGCTTCTATAAGAACAAAGACAGAGGACTAGAACGTGAGAGAGCTTCTATCTAGAACATGAGAGAGCTTCTATCAGAACAAAGACAGAGGACTAGAACGTGAGAGAGCTTCTATCAGAACAAAGACAGAGGACTAGAACATGAGAGATCTTCTTCAACTGGAGAGAGACTGGAGCACTCGGGTCATCTTAAAAAACTTTTTATTAGGTGCTCACTCTGAGGAAGACTTTATAGTCGAAACAGTGCTCCAGTCTCTCTCCAGTTGAAGATATTGTGGTCCTATTCTGAGAAGCACCGGTCCTCATCTCCAAAGAAGAAGGTTGAGCGTGTGTACTCCCAAGTGTGAGAGAGCTTCTATCAGAACAAAGACAGAGGACTAGAACGTGAGAGAACTTCTATCAGAACAAAGACAGAGGACTAGAACGTGAGAGAGCTTCTATCAGAACAAAGACAGAGGACTAGAACGTGAGAGCTTCTATCAGAACAAAGACAGAGGACTAGAACGTGAGAGAACTTCTATCAGAACAAAGACAGAGGACTAGAACGTGAGAGAACTTCTATCAGAACAAGGACAGAGGACTAGAACGTGAGAGAGCTTCTATCAGAACAAAGACAGAGGACTAGAACGTGAGAGCTTCTATCAGAACAAAGACAGAGGACTAGAACGTGAGAGAGCTTCTATCAGAACAAAGACAGAGGACTAGAACGTGAGAGAGCTTCTATCAGAACAAAGACAGAGGACTAGAACGTGAGAGAGCTTCTATCAGAACAAAGACAGAGGACTAGAACGTGAGAGAGCTTCTATCAGAACAAAGACAGAGGACTAGAACGTGAGAGAGCTTCTATCAGAACAAAGACAGAGGACTAGAACGTGAGAGAGCTTCTATCTAGAACGTGAGAGCTTCTATCAGAACAAAGACAGAGGACTAGAACGTGAGAGAGCTTCTATCAGAACAAAGACAGAGGACTAGGCCATGCGAGAGCTTCTATCCAACGAGAAGGAGACAGCACAAAAACAGCTGGGCCAGCAGGCTTCTATCAGGGTCCTCCGACATAAAATGAACGTTTCGCTAATATTTTCTCTACTCTCTATTCAGTGCAACTAACAGGCCTGGTGTGTTTTTGTGGCATGGCTACTTGCTCTCTACTCGCCCGCTCTCTCTGTCTCTCTCTCTCTCTCTCTCTCTCTCTCTCAAAATCAATCGGGGGGGCCATCGTATGGCATCAATCTCTCTCTTAAAATCAATCTGGGGGGCCATCGTATCGCATCAAGCTCAAGCCGGATCAAAACGCCGCCCGTAAATAGCTGAAAGTAAAAACAAACTCAATTTGTTCCACGGTTGGGTAACAAATCAGAGCCTGGGGCGTTAGCAGATCCGCTGGCGGCTCACTGAAGACTCTTTAAAACACAGGAATGACTCACAACATTAATATGGAAAAAAAACCACCGTAACCAAAAGCGACCACAGCTCTTAAGTGGCAATATCCTTCCTGTTTACCATCTATATATGGGCCTATACCTTTTATTATCTGATTGGTGCATCCTGTGACTGCCGAAGGTTTCAGCACAACTCCCCCTCCTAATGGGTAACGTCTGGGCTGTTTGAGGTCGGGGGTTTTCTGGAAAACACAAGTTTCTGGACAATTAGTACCGTGTTTCAAGACATGATGCCATTCCACCTTCTCTAAAAGCGATCCAAAACAATATTACCAGCAGCCACGCTGTGCTTCAAAGCCATTATTTCTAACGCCAAAACCCGCGTGTTTTAACTGACACGATTCGGCCCCGAATCCAGCAGATATTCACCAGCTTTGACTGGAGTGAGTTTAATCCATATGGTGCACAGATCTCGAATACAGTAACTGTCTATGCCAAGCCAAGTGCTATGGGGTCTGTTGTTAATGGTCAACATGTGTAGGGCTGTGTGTGTGTGTGTGTGTGTGTGTGTGCGCGCGCGCGAGAGAGAGAGAGATAGTGTTAAGAGATACAGATTGTGTGTTCCTGTGTACGTGAATGTGTATGCCTGGCGTAGGTATGTCTGTTTGTATGCAAATCTGTGTTTGTGTACGCATGTGTGAGCAACCTTTGTGGGTCTGAAGAAAATTACCACGTCCCTGAGAGGGTGCGACAACAAGAAAACTCCCCTACTGCAGAGCTACACGAGAGAGTTCCACAGCCATCTCACTCAATACAGTGCACAGTCAACATGTCCCCCCACCCATGATGCATCACCCCTTTGGGTCAATAAAGCAGTGGGGGGTCGTTTGGAGGTTTATTCTAATGGTTATACATCGATGTGGGCTACACTTCAATGGGAGTGCGCAAGTAGGATATAAATCCCACAGCGGAAAAAACAAAGCTCTGATTTGAGAGAAAACAAGTTGCCACCACTGTGTCTTTATAGTATGACACAGTAGGGCTTATGCTTTGTCCCTTTATACCAGCATGTTATGTATGGGTTGGCTACTTGCCAGAAGCAGTAATTATCAGCACTTTCTTTCTATTCTGGAAATCCAGAAAACAATTTGTCCTCAACTGTCCGACAAAGAGGCAATGTACTGTTCAGTATCTGGCTTGCGTCACAGCAAACACACACAACACAACACAACACAAAACAATACAGGCGTCTTTGTTCCGCCACACACAGTGATTATACACACAGTGGAAATTTGTTCCCTCCCCTCCCCTCCTCCTCCAGGAGGAGGACAGCAGCGGGCAGGAGCAGTGTCAGGAGCAGTGGGCAGCCGTCGCTCATGGCGCCCGGCAGGGACCAAGTCCAAGTGCTCATTCCAAGTTCTGGTCAGGCCTGCATGTTTTTTTCCATATTGGGTTCTTAGGGGAAACCATTGTGAACACGGGGAGAACATGCAAACTCCGCACACAAAGGACCTTCTTGCTGTGAGGCGACACTACTAGGTACTGCGCCACCGTGCTGCACGTGAGCGATTTTGGGTTTCAGTGTCTTGCTCAAGGACACTTTGGCCGGGAGCTGGGATCGAACCGGGGACCTTGCGATCCCCAGTCGGCCGCTCTACCTCCTGAGCTACATGCCGCCCACTTGCGGTGTTATGCTGTTCCTATGTGAAATGCCCGACCATTTGCACCTAAAACAATGTGTAGGAGTGTCGTATGATCCATAATATGCAGCTTCTGAGCATTGGGTTTCATTCACCGGTGCTTCTCAGAGATGCTTGATCTGCCTCAGGTGCATTCAAAGCAAGATGTCGGAAGTTGGAGGCATGGCTGTCTGAAGTTCCTGAGCATTGGGTTTCAATCGCCCTGAGCTTCTCAGAAACGCTGTTCTCATCCCATTTCATGAAGTACAGTAGGTTATGAGTCAAACTATGTTTACCACAACAAGCGGCAGTCTGCGTAAACCAAAGACAAAATCTACCACAACTATATTTATATGGGAACTCCCACACAATTGGAGGTTGGTCTCTGAGGACTGAGTCATCAAGAAAACAAATCATTGTTTCCCATCTGCTTATTTTTCCAGTAAATACTGTCTTCACCTGGCATCTACTGTAGAAAACCTGGGAAACCTAAAGCAAGCCAATATACAGTCTCTTCAGCTTTGATATGGCTAGTAATATATATATATATATATATATATATATATATATAGCTTTTCTTATCGTCCTCATACAAACACTACAGATGGTCCCATTACCTTCTACTGCCATGGGCTCCACTTGTAGAGAAAAGAAAGTGACACCTGTTGAGACTGCCATACCTCCTTATCATAATGGATGGACCAAAATTCATCATCTGTGAACATGTACATTTCCCAGGAGATTAGAGCAAACTCTGTTTCAAACTCTCATTCAAACCACCACACCGTTGTCCTCGTGGCCTTGGTTTGTACAGCCAATTCCCCAAGCTGTCAAACTTCCATTAACAGCTGGTGTGCAAGGTAAGTGTGGATGAAACTGTGCACAGTCTAAGTGGAAAATGTCTGAGTGCTTTATTTAAAAAAAATTATTATTATTATTATTATTATTATTGTTAATATTATTCTTCATCATCAACTTTATTTAGCAGACTCGGGTCCATAAATCCCATACAACAATTAAAACACCACCAAACATGAGACATAAAAATTAAATATATATTATTATTATTAATAATAATAATAATAATAATAATAATAATAGTATTATATTTGAAAGTTTGAAAGGGTTAATTAAGGAGGAATTCAGAGCAGACACAACGAACAACATCATGCTGAGAATGTTTAAATGAGCGGGGCCCCAGGGACCACACTGTGACCCGGGAACCATCTGGAACCTTTCACTGCACACGGGGGGCTTGGTACAGGATACAAACATCCAGCATAGGACAATTTAAGTCCTTAACATTAATTATTAATAGGTAATGATGTACTACCACTCCCATGTGAATTTGTACTTTTGTTTTTGAAGGGGGTGGATAAACATGAAATAGCATGTCTTCAGTCTATTCAAACTGAAAGTGAAATCAAAGCTGATTATGAGTGCGGAGTAATAGCCGGTCCCTCATTGAGTGTCCTCAATACATCAAAACAAATGGTGGTGTAAACAAAGTCAAACAAGCTGAGAGACTGTTCTGTGAGGCTTTGTAAGGATATTCCATGGAGACCCGACACGCATTCAACCCAGTATTTAGCAAGGCGGTTTCAAGGTTTATTCATGCTATGACTCATGTCTTGTCCCTTATGATGGGCAAATGAAAGAGAGGCTCTCTAATTGACAGTATGTGTTCTTGGAGCATTGTTATAATGTCACGCGAGTCAAGAGTTATTGTGCTTTTCCAGTTTATAAGAAGGTGCAGCTTGTGTACATCTTAGAAAACAGCAGACATTAAAGTACCTGTTCATCACCCATTCCATTCACCATCTGTTTTGGCTGAAGTGGGATTAAATCTGAACTTTAAAGGTGCATTAGGCGGTTTGGCCCAGAAGCACTTTTTAATATGTTTTTTGCAATTCTCATATATCCTGACAGCAATCAATAAATGACGTGTTGTTTCTGTCTGGGTGTGCTGCGGAGCATCATGAACTTGGAACTTATGACGGCTAGGCTGAACCGGGCTCGACCCCGAACGGTTCAGGCGTGGAAAATAACCACCATGAGTTTGATGGAGCTATAGAGATGGAGGGTGGCAGGCTTCCAGCCTGGACTTTTGGACTCCCCCTACACCATCCCAGAGTCCGTTGACCACCCCCCCCCCCCTCCGTTTTTTGTTTGTTTGTTTTGGTGTTTGTGTTTGTGTCTTATTTATTTTCTGTCAGATTCTGGTATTGTCTGTATTGTACTGTTTGGTTGTGTTTATTGTGATCTTAACAGAAAATAAAAAATTTGGATCACAAAAAAAATAAATTAAGTGTTGTCACACTAAAATGAAATAAATCTGTAATCTGTGGACGTCTCAGGTCTGTAATAAGTGCGTCTGAAGGGAAGGGACTTTGTCGGTTGAATTTTTCAAAATCTTTCAAAAATGTTCCTAAGTCTAACAGGAAATGACAAACCGCCTACTGCACCTTTAAGTCAAGTCGGGGGTTAATTGCACGTACCGCTGCTCCACCACTTCCTGCCGTGGACGAGGACGTGGTCACCATCTCCCTGGAGGGTACACTCCATGTTGGTAGCGTCACTAGAGGCCACGTCAGGCTCTGGGGACAGAGGGGACGTGACAGGCGTCACACACCCGTACAGGACAGGCTCCACTTTTATACACAACCCAGATAGCAAGCGGATCTGGGCCATATACAGGCCAGATCTGGCCCTTGTGGCTTAGTTCCGGCCCATATATGGCCCAGAATCATTACACATCCACTTGCTATCTGGGAATACTGTATACTTTTAACACAATCACACAATAGGAGGCTCACACGCAACTGCACGCATGCATGCCCATATACACACAGAGCAAAGGCTCACATACAATCATGCCCACACAGTTCTGTTCTGCGAATATGGAGGACAAGCACATGACTCTTCACACGGTACATTTCGAGCGATGTTTAAAAACGAGGAGTTGTGGAGAGGTGCTGGTCCCTTCTCCGCCAAGCCAATAAATCCCCCAAACCCAGCAGAACAACAGAAACATTAAGCACTAGCCTGTGTCCATAGAGACATGGGAAACTTCAACGCCCACCAGAATGTCCTATGACAACATTACCCTTCCCACTCCAACAGGGAGCAGCAGACGGGAGTCGTTCTCATTGTGACTCAGCGCTTCCTGGCTCATTTCCAGTTTAGTCTGACTCAACGGATGTAGGTTTTAAGGATAAACCTTGTCATTCGTTTATTATTTTCATTTGGTCGGCCTGTCAGTGGCGATGGGAGCTTCTCCCAGACTACATGAAACAACAACAACAGCCTAGCAACCGCTACGCTGAAGAAGACTGGGGAGGCTGGAGCTCTTACTGACCACAGACTGAGCTGAGGAGACTGCTGACCTACCGCCCGCGGTCCGAGGCCCCACCTACCCGTCATGCAGAAGCAGGAGCGGATCTCTCCCTGGAGCAGCGGCTGCAGCCAGTCTCTCTTCTGCTCCTCCGTACCAAACATGTGGAGCACCTCCATGTTTCCTGTGTCTGGAGAAAGCATCACTATCACACATCAACCCTCCATGTTTCCAGTCTTACAGAGAAAACATCACTATCACACATCAACCCTCCATGTTTCCAGTCTTACAGAGAAAACATCACTATCACACATCAACCCTCCATGTTTCCAGTCTTACAGAGAAAACATCACTATCACACATCATCCCTCCATGTTTCCAGTCTTACAGAGAAAACATCACTATCACACATCATCCATCCATGTCACCAGTGTCTTAGAGGGAAAACATCACACATTATCATCAGACACAGCTGCACACGCTTCCATCTGTGTTACAGAGGGATTATCAGAACCATCTTAAGTTCATGCAACGTGAGCACATCATTTTAGTACCAGTTCATAAATGTTTTATGTCTCAAGCTGAGAGATACTGAGTATTACTAGATACTGAGTACTAGTATCCCAGCCATCCCAGAATAGTCATGGAGCCTCACCAGGGGCCTGGCAGTTGAAGACATCAGGAGCGTAGAGACACCGGCCCGTTTCCTCGGCGATGTGGGCGTAATCCAGCTGACTGAGCCCGCTGGACGCCGGCAGGAAGAGGTTCCACAGCCCCGCCTCCCTGGCCTTCGTCTGGGGGGAGGAGACACAGCCTCACATTAACCTTTGACCCTAGTGTGTATTTTGTTGTTGTGAGCAGACACATATATAGATACTTCGTATTTTGCGATTGTTCCATTGGTAGTGTAGTTGGTAAATCAAATGGACATCAAGTATTTTGTCAGAATTTGACCCAGGTCTGGTTGGGGGTATCATATCAAATCCCAGAGCCAGTATGAAGTGCATACTCTATTCATACCAGTTGACTGTAGACAGGGCATTGCCAACATGGCATGACACCCCATTCGCCTTATTTACTTCAGGTCAGTCTGACGTAATTGGGGGTGCGGATGCTGAAGTGCCTGTTGACTTCAATGTTAAAAGTTCACTGTAAAAACACCACTTCAAGAACCAAAATAGTCAAAATAACAGGCTGAATACACTATCAGGGTTACAAACTCATCATTACCAGACTCTGATTGTTTTTCACTGCCGTTGTTTTCGCGTTTGGAAATACATGGAGGTGAATGAGCCATATTTAGCCGTCAGCTGCATTCACCTCCATGTATTTCCAAACGCGAAAACAACGGCAGTGAAAAACAATCAGAGTCTGGTAATGATGAGTTTGTAACCCCGATAGTGTATTCAGTCTGTTATTTTGACTATTTGGATTCTTGAAGTGGTGTTTTTACATTGAACGTTTAACATTGAAGTCAACGGGCACTTCCGCATCCGCACCCACAATTACGTCAGCATAAGGCGAATAGCATTCCTTACCTTCAAATCCTCTATCACCTGGGGCGTGGTCCACCTCTGTGGCGAGTGGGCGTGTCTGGCGTAGTACTGCGCCACTTCCTGCGGGGAACACAGGACATGATGGTGGTGTTACCGCTCCGCTGACGGGGAACCAACCTTCTCTAACGGGGCTTCTGCAGATCACATCTGCTCTGTGTAGGGGTGCGCAGCACAAACACTTCCCCGTCAACTAGAGATGCATTCGATTTCGTTTTTTAATCTTTATTCCTCCTTCTGCAAAATCAACTTTATTAGTCAGATGCTACATCATACAAGTGCAAAGAGCAGTGATCTGCAGTAACCATTAGCTCCTAGATTTTGCACGCACTAAGCAATGTACAGTAGATATGTACAGTGCAATGTGTACAATGTTGTACAGAGGTAAAACAAAGCAAAACAGATTAAAAGACAGAAATAGTGCAATATATACTGTAGCTAAATATAAGATAGAATGTATATACATATATACATAAAAAGAATGCAGTTAAATAGATACCTGTATGTGTGCAAAAAGTGGATCTGAAGGAAGTATAGGTCTATAGAATATATTAAAATATGTATAATGACATGTATATTTACAGAATGTGGACATGTATATTTTACCAAGTATAAATATAAATTATAAAGTTTAGCTTAGCGTAGCTAACGTGACAGCGACTGGAGCCACCTGCGCCATCTGGCTCTCCTTCCTGTTCCAGGTGACGATGACAGCGCTTAGACTGACTGAGACCGTGACTCTGTGACTGACAGGGCCTGTAGGCCTGTGAAGAGGGGACACTCACTTCCTGAGCAGGAAGCACATGCTGCGTCATGAAGTCCTTGACCTTCTGGAGGACATCCTGGCCTTTGGCTGTCTGGAGAAAAAGGCTGGCATGGGCAGGAAGGGACCTGGAGGGACTACTGTAGACACACAACGTACAGATTTACGTACAAAATTGCTCCCAATGAGCAGGCTTGCATGGCAGCTACCGCCATTGGTGTGTGAATGTGTGTGTGAATGGGTGAATGAGAGGCCATTGTAAAGCGCTTTGAGTGCCGCTAAGGTGGAAAAGCGCTATATAAGTGCAGTCCATTTACCATTTACAGATCCACCGCTGAAAACCGCTCGTCAAGTAAGAGAGGTACAGAAGACTTCAGCTAGCTCCACATGAATACAGTATACCCATTTTTATTGCCCACATTTGGCATATCAATTGAAAGACAACAGCAAGCTAAGCGCAGAAAAATAGTACTGCAAAACCTTTTAACTTCACCCCCCAACCGGACCTGGAGGAATGCTACGCAGTATGCTGCCCATTATGAATGATATGTGGTGAAATATGAACCTAAACTCTACGTCGCTGGCTCTAGTGGTGGGACAGTATCATTATCAGGACTGACCTCGTTGCCAACTGCATGCCATCCTGGGCCAACGGCTCCACAAAGTGGCCAAACTGGGAAGCGCTGGGCGCACTGGCATTGCCCAAAAGATGGCGTGCGTAGATTCCCTGATGGAGGCAAAGAGTGAGAGAGAGAGAGATTATACCCCTTCATCCTGTGTGTGTGTGTGTGTGTGTGTGTGTGTGTGTGTGTGTGTGTTTGTGTGTGTGTGTGTGTGTTTGTGTGTGTGTATGTGTGTGTGTATGTGTGTGTGTGTGTATGTGTGTGTATGTGTGTGTGTGCGTGTGTGTGCGTGTGCTTGTTTGTGTGTGTGTGTGTGTGTGTGTGTGTGTATGTGAGTGTGTGTGTGTGTGTGACAGCAAGATAAAGAAAGGAACAGCGAGGATGGGGGGGGGGGGGGGGCAGTTTTTCTGACCTGACAGATCCCTGCCATCTTGAAGACAGACAGGGCCAGGTAGAAGCTTAACTGAGGCACCGAGGCTGGGATCCCCCGGCAGCGACAGTAGATGGAGATCATGTCCTCGGGACTGGGGATACCTTCCGAAGAGATGAAAACCATGTCCTCAGGACTGGGGATACCTTCCCAAGAGATGGGAGGGAGAGAGAGAACAACATTAACAGCGTTAGAACGAGCAGAACTTCGATCGTTTCCATGAGACAGACGCTGAAGCTAACCCATCCATCAATATGGGCCCAGGTCAAATATCCAAGAGCTCCATCGGTCCTACCCTCCACGCCCCCGAAGCTGCCCATGAGGCTGAGGAGGTTGAGGGCGCTGGGGCAGTATTGGGGCATCAGGAGGTACGCCAGGTCTGCCAGGGGCTGGCCTGTGGTGGACAGCTCCCAGTCGAGCACTGCTATCACACGCGCCTAGAGGGCAGAGACAAAACCAGGGATAAACAGCAGGTATGCTGCAACGTATCCAAATGTGAGGACTGACAGGTGTTCACGTTTTACAGAGTACTTGTGTGCGTGTGACAAGGAATGTGTTGTTCTGTTTGCTGTTGTTTCATTTCACCCCCCCCCCCCCCCAACTGTGTGACAGGTATTGGAGTGAGACAAGCAAGTCCACCTCTATGGGATGGAAGATCAGGTTGTCCACTCGGAAGTCCCCGTGAACCAGTGTGGCTTCGTTGTCGCCGGCTGGCAGGTTGCCCATCAGCCAATCGGAGAGCTTATCCATGGCCGGAATGTCTTTGTGGGCGGATGCTCTGTACTGCTTCGTCCAGGCAGAAACCTGTTTGGGCAAAGATACATTCATTGATCCATAAACCATAATTTAAATATTTAAATTATTGAACTATTTCCTCTCAGCACACTGAAGAGGTGCAAACTTACTGCTCTTTACCTGTCAGGCAGCCTGGAAGCCAGGCTTCCTTGCAAAAATGTTTTCGCGAAAAATTATCATTTTTTTTGCAGGGAAGTCTGGCTTCCAGGCTGCCTGATAGGTTCCCAGGAACATAAAAATACTCCTCAGATCAAAATACTTCAGTTGGGTGGACTGCGGGTGGAAATTAGCTGTTTAGCAATAACCTTGTACAGTGTATTTCTCCCTGTTTTATAGGGTTAATTGTACATTGTCCCTGTCTTAAAAATAAATAACAATCAATCACTTGAGAAAAAGGTGTAAGTGGGGGACATTAGATACCTGTCTCTTGCAGTAGCCTGGACCCCTCCCGAAGCCCTCCAGGTCTAAACTGTCCTGGTCCACAGAGTGTAGAAGCGCTAACACCTCCACGGCTGCCACATACAGGGCCGTTCTCTCCGCCGCGCTGACTCCTGGCAGGCGAAGGTCGTGAAAAATACGCCCCTGAACCACACAAAACGGCACAGCGTCATAGCGGAGTTGTTCTGAAGCAGCATAGCCTACTCATATTGCGTCCTGTTAAGTAATCCCAAAATAACTACTGGAGGTTAGGAGCACCAAGAGATACAGTAGTTGAATCTCTTTGAATGATGACATATTTGTAGATTGGAAGACACATGCTCATTATCTGTACCTTTACATGCTCCATGAGGTAGAACTCTGTCCCGATCACCCCAGGGTCAGTGCAGTGCACTATGGGCTGGGGCACTGGGAACCCAATGGAGAACAGGGCTTTCTGCACCCGATACTCCCTGTCCACCTAAAGGCAGTCAACATAGCACAGTCAACCTTTCCACCCCAGATTATCAACTGTGTCTGACAAATGCTTTTGGTTTGACTGTCATGGTGTCACTTTCAACATGGTTTATGTGAAGTGATGAACTCATCCTATTTGACTCTAGCCTCGTGAGACCATCCTGATCTCACCAGCTCCCTGGCTGGACACCAGTGGTACAACTCTAAACAAAACAATAATGATCATGTTCAATGATGTGTTTTAGCCTATAGTACATTTACCTTGTGGGCTCCTTGCAGCAGCATACCGGTGGGTTTCTTTCTGAGCACATAGCTTTCAGAAGGTGTGTTTATAAGGAAGGTGGGGTTGGATTGTCCAGAACTGGAAAGAGGCACAAAACCAGTTTATTGCATATGTGGTATTATACTGGCAATGGAACCGTTTTTGATAAATGCCAGTTTTTAGTTTACCTGTACTGCCTGACAGTCAGCGTGTCATTGTTTGATATTATTGCGTTGATAGCCAGATATCGTTGCAGACTTCCAACATCGAATTTGTGCTGCTCTCGGACAGGAGTTGTTTGGTCTTCCATCTGAGCGTTGGTCATTTTTTAAAGTAAGCTAATACATGTACACTGTTCTAGCTAACACAATATATGGCAAGCTAAATAAGCTGCAACTAAGGAACTGCAACTCGGACAACGCACTTTGGTTTCCGACGTGTTCAGAGTGCGTGCTTTTTTTTACCAACAAACTTCTGCCATAACCACGCCCCCGCGTGTTTTCATTGGACATCCTAACCCTAACCCTATCCCTAACCCTAACCCTAACCCTAACCCAATTAAAACTCGCGGGGGCGTGGTTATGGCAGAAGTTGGTTGGTAAAAAAAATCACGCGTTCAGAGTAGTTTTTTTTAGATGTAAATAACATATGGATTAGCTGCCTGCCACAGTTTGGTGAGGGCATGTACAGGTGCAGATGCCATAGAAATCGCCCCGACAAATAGGAACTTCCGTATGATTCGCTCGCATTTCCGCCCCGGACTGTGTTTACAGTAACCCCGGGTGTGACAGCGGATGGCAGGTTGTGTAGACGTGTACTTCGTCAATCGTTCGTTTAGCACTTTGCATTTATTGTCACGCCGCTCTTGAAAATTATCTGAACACTGTCTGTCAATTGTTCGTACATTTGAACAAAAGACAATGGCCACTGTCGAAGAGTTGAAGCTGCGCGTCAGAGAGCTAGAGAACGAGTTGATCAAGTGTAAGCAGAAGCGGTGCGCCGTGGAAGATGCTGACAACCAGTATCACAGACCAAGGATTAACAAAATGAGTGCCGAGGTAGTGGATTCAAATCCTTACAGGTATGCCAGTCTTCTCAAACTTGTCTGTGTTGTTTAACTAGCTGGGCATATTATTAAATACCACGTTTGCTTAAAAAAAAACATTTTCCAGGCCTCGGATCATGAATTTGGCCTCAAGGTACCCATATGGTCCTTCCAAAATGTGAAGTTGGCTAATTTTCTAATGTGTTTCTCTTGTAGTCGTCTCATGGCTTTGAAACGAATGGGCATCGTGGAAGATTACGAGGTACACCAGCTGATATTCAATTTATTTTTATCACGTGTATTTCGATAGATAATAAATGATATATTGCCTTCTGTACCCGTCTTAATTTCGTGACAACAGAAAATCCGGAGCTTCACTGTAGCTGTGGTTGGGGTCGGAGGAGTGGGGAGCGTGACTGCAGAAATGCTCACAAGATGTGGCATTGGTAAGGTAATACAAACTTCGCATTACTCCATCAACATGTCCATCTTAACTATGACAAACAGTAAGTGTTGTACCTTACCTTGCCTTGCCCAATCCCGCCTCAGAACATTGAATGAATATCCTGTGTTTTTTTCTCTTTCCACAGTTGCTCCTCTTTGATTATGACAAAGTGGAGCTGGCCAATATGAACAGGCTATTCTTCCAGCCACACCAGGCTGGCCTCAGTAAAGTGGAAGCAGCAGAACACACTCTCAGGTACCTGGACCCCAAATGTTACCCAGCATTCACCCTAAAGCATATAGGACTACACAGAGGAACATTAAAAGAAGGAATTGTCTGAGTCATAAATTCACATTCTATCCGGAATAGGGCTGGGTATCGCTTCGAATTTCATGAATCTATTCGATTCCGATTCACAAGGTTCAGAATCGATTATCTCGATTCGATTCAATATCGATTCGGTTAGTGTTACTAAAACCTGATTTATTTATTTTTTGCTGTAACCTTAATTACATGACTGCCAAAATATGCAACACATCAACAGGCCTATTACGGCTGGGTATCGATACTGATTTCCAAAAATGAATGAATGAATCATTGAATGAATTAATGAACTATTCATTCCTTCATTGGGATTCAGAATCGATTCAGAATCGATGAATCGATTTTTTAAACCAAGCCCTAATCCGTAACTACTGCTACACTAAGGGCTAAATGAAGAATCAATTCCATGGAAGTGTCTCCGTGCTGTCGTGAGCCACGTGTGATATATCACAGGCGTCCATTTGTTGTTCCTAGCAGGATGTCTCGGTCCAGTAATTGTGTACAAAAGACTAGTGATGCACGATATGTCATTTTTTTATATATCGGTATCGGTCTGATGTGCAAAACAGGGCAGATGTGAACAGCCGATAATTATTTCTAGCTAGCTGCTGTTGTGTGTGTTGTTTTTGAGAGGAAACAATGTGGTAAATCTATGATTTATCGGCTTTTCCAAATGTTTTGGAGATAGAGACAGTGTACTTACATGTGTTTTTCAGTATGTATAACATTTGATTATCATAGAAACATTTCGTTCATTTCGTTTTTATACAGATCATATCGACATCGGTAAACATCGGTTATCGGCCATGACAGCAATGTTAATATCTGTTATCGGTTTCGGCCAAAATGTTGATATCGGTGCATCCCTACAAAAGACACCCGTTTCCAACTGGACCCATGCTTTTCAACCCTCTTCACAGAAATATCAACCCAGACGTTACATTTGAGACCCACAACTACAACATCACCACCATGGATAGCTTCGCACATTTCATGGACCGCGTCAGGTGAGCGGACGACCCTCGGATCTCATCTGCCATGCGCTGAGCTTCCATGCGGACGTGGTCCTCGTCCTCTATGAATCCACCCTGAACCTCATCTTTTCATCCTCTCTCGTTCTTTTCTCAGTCACGGAGGGCTGGACGAGAGGAAACCTGTGGACCTGGTCCTCAGCTGTGTTGACAATTTTGAGGCCCGGATGGCTATCAACACAGTCAGTACACACACACACACGCGCGCACACACACACACATGGTCTTATGTTGTGCCATACTCTATGGTGGCCAGATGCTGGAGGATGTTCAGGTCCGATGCCTCTTTGTCTCCTAGGCCTGTAATGAGCTGGGCCAGATCTGGATGGAGTCCGGTGTGAGTGAGAACGCCGTGTCTGGACACATCCAGCTCATCATTCCCGGGGAATTGGCCTGCTTCGCTGTATGTCCCGCGGCGCGCGCACGCACACGCGCACACACGCGCACACATGCGCACACATGCGCACACACACAATTTTTCATTCATATCCCTGTGGGGCCCCCTAAACCTAACGGAAACCATAAAATGTAAACCTAATCCTAAACATAACCTTTGACCTCCAACTCTGACCTTAACCCTAAATCTCTCCAGATCTAAATTGACGGCACCACAGGCACAGGTGCTGGAGAGAGGGTTATCCTTCACCCCAACAGGGATGAGGGATAACCAACATTGACCGGGAGGAACTTCAAAGGGACTTGCACACATTTCACAGATGCCCTTACATTGATTGACTATTTAGACTACGAAAATCAACCCAACACACATACCATCCACCCTCCCATCCACTTGGGAACCTAAACCTTCCCAGGTGAATGGAAGGGTCAGATGACTAATCGAACACAGCCAGCACACACTACACACATGCCACAGACTTCCACACTTACCTGACAACATCACTATAACTGAAAGAAAAGCCATTCAGGAACTAAAAGACAATAAACACATAGTAACTAAACGGGCTGATGAAGGTTCAAAGATAGTCATCATGGATACACATCAATATTTATTAGAAGCAAACAGATGACTCTCTAACACCAAATATTACAAACACATAGACTGTAACCTACAGAAACGGACACAAACAAAACTGAGGATACTTATCCAGAGTATATGACAAGGACTACGCGGATCCAGACACGCGGACCGCGCCCTTTGAAGCTCCTTCCGGAAGACCACTAGTATTGGATTGCAGTAGTGAATCATACAACATAGCTCAGCATATAGACTATCTATATACTATCTCAATCCTCTCCCTAGCATATAGACTACTATCTGAATATCAGCATATAGACTACTATATGAATCCTCTCCCTAGCATATAGACTACTATCTGAATATCAACATATAGACTACTATCTGAATCCTCTCCCTAGCATATATACTACTATCTGAATATCAACATATAGACTACTATCTGAATCCTCTCCCTAGCATATAGACTACTATCTGAATATCAACATATAGACTACTATCTGAATCCTCTCCCTAGCATATAGCCTACTATCTGAATATCAGCATATAGACTACTATCTGAATCCTCTCCCTAGCATATAGACTACTATCTGAATATCAACATATAGACTACTATCTGAATCCTCTCCCTAGCATATAGACTACTATCTGAATATCAGCATATAGACTACTATCTGAATCCTCTCCCTAGCATATAGACTACTATCGGAATCCTCTTCCTAGCATATAGACTACTATCGGAATATCAGCATATAGACTACTATCTGAATCCTCTCCCTAGCATATAGACTACTATCTGAATCCTCTCCCTAGCATATAGACTATCTGAATCCTCTCCCTAGCATATAGACTACTATCGGAATCCTCTTCCTAGCAAGCATCCCATCTTTCTGAAAGATACTTCTGACTTCATACACAACCTCAAGCCCATGCTTGTTCCCTCCCAAGCCTACAGTACATATTCATTATAGTAGATAGTTTCTATACTAACATCAACACACAAGCGGGTATAGAGGCAGTTTGAAACATATTCTCACGGTATCCAGACAGAAATAGACCCGATATAGAACTTCTACAACTTTTAGAAATCAGTCTCACATGCAATAACTTCACCTTCAGTGATAAGGAATACTTACAGCCATGGGCCAAAGATACGTGCCGTCATATGCCAACATCTACAGTACATGGCGGAATGGGAGAGAGAAGCTCTCGCCAAATGTGAACTTCAACCCAGTTTTTATTACAGATTCTTAGATGACATGATAGGAGCATGGCCTCACTCCGTAGAGCGGTTTACTGATGTCATAGACACACTCAGTTCTCATCACCCTTCCATAATGCTTAAATATGGAATATAAATATGGAATAATGAGCGGCTGTGTAGCTCAGGAGGTAGAGCGGGTCATCCAATGACCGTAGGGTCGGCGGTTCGAATCCCGGCTCCTCCTGATGACATGTCGAAGTGTCCTTGGGCAAGACACTGAACCCCAGATTGCTCCCAGTGAGCAGGCTAGCACCTTGCATGGCAGCTGCCGCCACTGGTGTGTGAATGGGTGAATGAGAGGCCTTCATTGTAAAGTACTTTGGATAAAAGCGCTATATAAGTGCAGTCCATTTACCAAATACAGCATAAACTCAGATGAAGTCAACTTTTAGACACCACAGTTTACTTTCATTCAATAAGCACCACACACAAAACATTACGGACCGAAGTTTATTTCAAACCAACAGACAAACATTTAAAGGCATTGTCAAATCACAGATTATTAGATTCTACAGAATGTCATCTACCAAAGCACAATTGATGCAAGCAATACACATATTATTTACAGGATTAGGCGCCAGAGGTTACAGTAAATTATTTCTCAAGACAATAAAGAATAACACTGGCAGTTCTCTCTCCCACCCGTCCTCTCACACACACACACACACACACACACACACACACACACCTTATTTAGATGATACAGTATGCATCCAAATGGCCCGAAAAACACAAATACTGATTGTGCTGTACTTACTAACCATGTTCCCCATGTGACAGTGTGCCCCTCCCCTTGTGGTGGCAGCCAATATCGACGAGAAAACCCTTAAGAGGGAGGGGGTGTGTGCAGCCAGCCTACCGACCACCATGGGCGTGGTGGCGGGCATCCTGGTCCAAAACGTCCTCAAGTAAGACTGCACTGTGGATGGTCAATTCAATATGACACCTACAGTATTAGGCATTTTAGACAGGAAAAGCATGTCTGTAATATACCTAATTAAGTGTGTGTGTGTGTGTGTGCGTGTGTGTGTGCGTGTGTGTGTGCGTGTGTGTGTGCGTGTGTGTGCATGTGTGTGTGCGTGCGTGTGTGTGTGCGCGTGTGTGTGTGCGCGTGTGCGTGTGTGTGTGTGCGTGCGTGCGTGTTTGTGTGCGTGCGTGTGTCCGTCCCTACAGGTACCTGCTAGGTTTTGGGACCGTCAGTCACTACCTGGGCTACAACGCCATGCAGGATTTCTTCCCCACCATGTCGATGAAGCCCAACCCCCAATGTGACAACCGCTACTGCAGGAGACAGCAGGAGGAGTACAAGGTATGCGTGCGCCAGACACGGGCCCTCGTTTACACAAAGCCCAGTATTTATCCATCTGGACGGGAGCGGAGGCTACCATCAAAGTCTCACCTCGTGTACTTAGGTTATGGCGAGAGGTGACAAAATTACAAGAAATCAATATTACCAAATTAAAAGCAATGGGTAGGCTAATGGATTTGCAGTGTGATAAGTTAGATGCTTATTCAGTCACTTATTTAAATGAGCTTGGACAGTCATCAAATCTAGGCAGTGGCAGTGACCTCTGTGCCTGGCCTACAGTATGCTAATTGAAAGAGGCTTATGGGATGAAATTTGCACAGGTTTTAGCTCCAATTTGAGATTTTGTTTCTTCGTTTGTCACAATAAATCCTCAAATGAACAGCTATTCATGTGCAGTGGTTTTTATATAGGCTACACAATTAAACACAGGTGGTGCCCTGCTCGCACGCTGTCCTATGTGGGAGTTTACATGTGAATTTCATCCAGTTCTGCGTCTTTGGTTGAAAGAGTCAAATTTTTTACGGGATGAAATTGAAGTAAGAAGCGAGAGGGTTTTTCATGGAGAGTGACAAGTGGCTGTTGGATGAGTCCTTCGTATGCTGTGATTGGCGAGATACGAAGGTTTCATGATTCATCCTGTCTGCGCTCGGATCTGCGCTGGTTTCTACGTTCCATTAGTAAATCAAATCAAATCAAACTTTATTTATATAGCACATTTCATACACAGAGGCAACACAATGTGCTTTACAGAGAGCTATGGGAGGATGGGCATAGTAAATGAGGGCCAGTGTGTGTCATGAGACTTTGTGTGAGACAGGGTCCGGTACGACAGCGTTCTCATGTGATTCCTCCAACATTCCTATCCCACCAATCCCATCGTACAAACGATCGGGCGTTGATAAATGTGGCGACTGAAAACAATCACCATTTAAATGCCACGCCCTTTCGTATCCTGGTCTCTTCTACAGTTTTCTGTCATATGTTCATTTAGTAAATGAAACCCAGTGTATGTACAGCACACCGGGCGCAAATTTTTCCTGAGGCGCGGCGAGTTTACATAGAAAGTCAATACAATTCGCGCAAACTGGGCGGCGGGCGGCGCGAATCGCAGGTCGTGGCAGCGCGGTGGCCAGGATTCGCCATGCGGCGACATTCGCAAAAGAGAAAAACTATACTGTAACACAGTGACCGTGAAGCAATGTACTTAACCTAACCTAGGTTTCTAGAAACATTTGAAAACATTTCATCTGTGCACTTTATCTCATTCAGAGAAAAGAGGCAGAGAGGCCCAAACAGGAAGTGGTCGAAGTGGAGGAGGAAGTGGTGCATGAGGAGAACGAGTGGGGTGAGTATAGGGTTACGGTGACATTTTTCTCTTCTAAATGACAAAAATGTAAATAATATACAGTACAAGTGTAACTAGGACTGTGTGTGTGTGTGTGTGTGTGTGTGTGTGTGTGTGTGTGTGTGTGTGTGTGTGTGTGTGTGTGTGTGTGTGTGTGTGTGTGTGTGTGTGAGAGCAGGTATAGAGCTGGTGTCCGAAGTGACGGAGGAGGAGCTCCAGGCTGCCTCAGGACCTGTCCCTGACCTCCCAGAAGGCATCACTGTGGCCTACACCATCCCAGAGAAGGTGGGTACGAGCTTAATAAGCATGGGGCAGAAAAACAAGCCTTACTGTAAATCTGCCAGGACTCACTTGAACAAGTCTATATGGGCCCTCTCTGATTCATTGGGTTTGGCTGTAGCCAAAACACATCTGTCTTCAGGCTAAATCATCTTTTCGTCATCCACCTTTCACTTGAAATGTTCATGAATTGTCTCACCAGGACACGGCATCAGGGGAGACCGTGGAGGAGACGGAGCAGAGTCTTGAAGAGCTGATGGCTCAGATGAGGAAGATGTAGACGAGACCAGGACAGCACCACCATCATCATCATCATCATCATCAGCTGCATTGCTGACATCATCAAGCATTGCATTGGAACTGCTGTACCACATCTCTTTGATAAACAAGCATTGGGGTGGGGGGGAGCTACCTCGCCCTGGAATGAATACTGCTCAAGCATCTACACAATTGACAGAGGGAATTATGCATGAACAGACACTGTCCAAATGACACAAGGAGAATGATTTATCAGTATAGGCCAGTGTTGCATTAAAGGCAAGCAAATACAAAACAACAGTTAAGTACTTGACTAATGTTACTGGTCTTAACTCGAATAATGAATAGGGATGAAATTCTAATGCTCAGTGTAAAACAATACCTGAGCATCGTGTCCCTTGAGGACTTGAAGGACTTTTTGTCGCACATTAAATTGAATTGTAGTTAATAACTGACTAAACTATTCTTGTGTCTTGTGTCCGATGTTGAGTTGTTAACGCTTATCTCCGCTGTCTTCAGTGTTGGATTGTGACTGAAGCCCAACGGTTGGCTTACCTGCTTGGTGAATGGTTGTTCCCTCAGCATGAACTGTACCATATCTAGACTGTATCTGCTTTCATGTCACACTAACAGCTGTTCAACTTGACAAGCGTCTGTTGAAACACAGTACCAACAGAAGCATTCTGTACAAACTTTGTTTCAATAAAGTATTTATTAGTGTGAAATACAAAATCCTTTGATACTGGTTGGTCTTTAGTTTTTCTTCATTAATTGCACTGGTACACAGTGAGACGATGCACGTAGGATAAATATATTCGACAAATCAATTGGCAGGATTTGGTACCTTGTAATGTCCCCTTTCACAGTATGCTGTATGTAGGCTTATGTACTTTGTTAAACTCGTAATTTCAAAAACTAAAAAAATAGCCTCAAAATACAGAAAATCAAATAACCTTGTTAGTAGATTTTAGGTTTTCCCAGCGCAACACTTTAAATTCTATGTAGTCTACTACATGAGGTTCACACATTTTCTTTAATGAATGGAGGGCAATTTATAACTGTTGAATCAAATAAAAACGACACCGTTTGGCACCAGTATGTGACAGTGCTACACCGACTACAGCTTGGATTTTAGTTTGAAGGAGGCTCCAAATTACATCTGTATCGGTATGCATTTCAGACAGAAATTGATTTGAATTGATTCTTGAGTCATGCAAAGCAGCTCACAGTCCAGTCTATCTTCTTGGCTGCCATGTCTTCTGGCTTGGAACTCTCGTTGCTACGTCACAAAAAAGTGTTGTTGCTTAACTTGCTTTAGAGGATTGATGCACGAACCCAATATAACGTCTTTATGCTTTAGTGTCTTTATTGCATTGCGTCTTTATGTCTTTATTGTGTCTTTATTGCATTGGGTCTTTATGTCTTTATTGCATCGGGTCTTTCTTTATGTCTTTATTGCAGTGCCCGACCGTCCGGGGACGGTGCCCGTTCAAAATGTGCTTTTATGAAGAGACAAAATGTAAACACAACACATTACAATGTACATCATTTCCTTTTCCCATTCATATTACATAAACACTAATTTGCTAACTAACTTACTTGCTTTGGATAAAAGCGTCTGCTAAATGACTAATATTATGTAATATAATGTACATGTTGGCTACTGTACTGTACCTACAGTATGTCTCTAAGTAAAGACAGCTTCTGTTTTTAGTGCGAACAAACTACACCTTGCGTTGTCATGGAAACACTACCAGGCCTCGTGGGATGTTAGACAGTGGGTTAGTTTCATTAGCTTAGCATAAACACAATTTGCTATTAGTATACTCACACAATCTGAGCCTATTCATGAAAAGAATTCATACTAAGTTAATATGAAATGGGCGGATTCTTTGCAGCTTTCTCGAGAAACACTGATCCAAACAACTTCATAGTTGCCTTGGGTCCTGAGCAATACACCTGCCAAATGTCAACTTCATACAGTGCCCGGTTCTCAAGATAATCGTGATCGAGACAGACATGCATAGAGATTCCTGCATTTATAGTTTGATTTGATTTTTATCACTAAAACCTAAGATACACTTTGCTGTAATGCTACAGTATTTTACTCATTCACAGCTCCTCAAACGGCTAATCAGTCTTTTTGCCAAGTTCCTGACACTGATTCAGTTTCTCTCTGTTGTGGCTACTTCTATGGCAAACTAAACTCTTCTACTCACCATAAGCTTTGTCACATTCCTAGCACTTTATGTCCTGTGCCACCCTTTCAACTGAAGGCTTTGTCACATCACTCATATTGATATGATTTCTCTCCTGTGTGGATTCTTCTATGTTTAATGAAATTACTATGATTATTAAACATTTTGTCACATACCCAACACTGATATGGTTTCTCTCCTGTGTGGATTCTTCTATGAATAATTAAATTACTCTGATCACTAAACGTTTTGTCACATTCCTCACACTGATATGGTTTCTCTCCAGTGTGGATTCTTCTATGTCTAATTAAATTACACTTATGATTAAAAGCTCTATCACATTCCTGGCACTGATATGGTTCCTCTGCTGTATGGATTCTTCCATGTATAATTAAATTACCTTTTTGACTAAACGCTTTGTCACATTCCTGGCACTGATATGGTTTCTCTGCTGTGTGGATTCTTATATGCCTAATGAAAGTACCCTTATGACTAAAAGCTTTGTCACATTCCTGGCACTGATATGGTTTCTTTCCAGTGTGGATTCCTATATGTTTAACTAAACTACACTTTTGACCTAAACCTTTGACACATTTCTCACTCTGATATGGTTTCTCTCCTGTGTGGATTTTTCCATGTCTAACTAAACTACCCTTTCGACTAAATGCTTTATCACATTCCTCACACTGATACGGTTTCTCTACTGTCTTGCTCTCAGCTTCCCCAGAAGAAACATCTTCACTCTGACTTCCAGAGTGGTAACTGGGAATAGGCCTGGTCCAGGGGCTGGTCTTGGTGCTGAGGCACGGGCCAGGGCGGGAACAAGGGCTGGGAACAGGCCTAGAACACTTAGCCTGTGTTCTTGATTTGAAAGGCGATATCAGCACACCGGTAGGTAGCCTGAGGCAGCCGGACGTTAGTTCAGGCAGCAGTCCTCCTCTCTCCTCCTCCACCTCTTCTAAACTCTGAGCTGCAGGACGGTCTGGAGTTACAGAAGGGGGCTGAGAGTCACTGGCTGGTTCTGCTGCTCCATAGTCATACATGATGTATGCATCGGACTCTGCTTTGATTTGTTCCTCAGTTGTGTTGGTGGATCTGTTCTCCACAGTTGGAGTTTGGTCAAGAGGTGGGAGTTGATACAAGTCCTCTGGATCATAGTGGATTTTCACTGTTGGAGAAGTGAATATGGAGTCAGCAGTATCAGACTGCAGCTCTTGAAGCTGCTCTCCCCCCTGACTGGTCCACAGCTCCTGTTCCTCTTTAATCTGTGGATTTTCTGGGAGAGAGAGCTGCTGGGCATCTGAGGGAAAAGGGAAGATACATATTAGGATAAAGCCTGCTTCATTATTCTACAACATAACATGTCTGAGAATGAAAATCAGGGACATCCAACTCAGAGAATTGGATAATTGGATTTCTCTGAGCTAATTTAACAGTGCTAACTTGCTATCAACACTTCCCCTTAATTTGGATGAGCTATATCTTAGCTGACAGTAATTTTACAAACACAATAAGATGAGAACTCACAAGAGTCATATGAACAAAAACGTTTTTACTGGAAATTTCCAACACAGTGAATTTGGAGTCAAGCCTTGAAATGTGACAATCACAGTAGACACTTGGTGATTGTTCGAGACTGTGCGCTGCCGTTTGCCTTTTCATAGTCCAGTCGCACCAACGCATACCCAAGGCCTACATTTCCCACAATCTTTGCGCGTCGTTTTCCTTTTATGCGGGAAGTTACGTCGACTCCATGCTTCCTCCTGTGTTCTGCGCCATGGTTCTGCCTCCTTTGAGGAGCAACCCGCTGCGGCCTTCCAGAACCTACAACATACCTCCTTTTCATTATTAGGTATACATAGCTAGCTTTGCTAACGTTAGCTATGGCTGCTACTGGGATTTAGCTTTAGGGTATATATTTATTATACATATAGCGCCCTAACGTTTTTTTGCAAACTAACTAATGATAACAGTGATCACCAGAGAGTAGTCTATGCTTTTGTTGTCACAGCAGCACTGTCTAATCTCTGCTGACTCAAACCCAGAGAGCCTATAGGCCCAAACTCAGATGCAGCATTTATTTGTATGAATGAAAGGTCCAGGTGTAGGTTTTTGTATATGTATTTCAGATGAGAGCTGAAACGCAAAAACGTAATGTAGACCAGAGCTAGGGAGAACGCTAGCTTTAGCCTTAGCCTATTTCAGTTATTAGCTAGTCTAACGTTAACGAGCTTGGTACAAGTGGAGCTAGTATGGAGAATAATGGGTCAATCCAAATCAGACCGTGAACGTCACTCTAACCACAGCAGATACGATATAAATACAGAACCTGTTCGATGTAGCTTGATTTCGGGCTTAATAACAACGTCCATGTCCAACATCCTTTGTAGTGGTGTGCTGTTCTCCCCGGATCGACAGATTTCTTCTTGGCAATCTGCAAGCGTTTTTTCATACTGACCAAATATCTCCAAAGCTGCCGCTGCTAATCGCTCGTTGACAAAATCTCTGAATAGCTGAAGTTTGGACATGTTTGCGGTTTAAAACGATCTCTTCAGCAGTGTAAACATGAAAGTCGTCGTCGTCTTTGTGGTTTAACGGCAGCTGGCGTCCTTGTTATTGCATTACCGCCATCTTATGGACTTGGGGAAGCAGATTTTCACCCATGCATGCCCCCAGGAGGAGTGTAGTGGTAAAAAGAGGTGGGTACACTATGAATTCTGTGATCATGGTACATATATATATATATATATACACACACATTTCTATAAATATGTTTATATATAAAATAAAAATACATCAACTCCACCGCACTGCAGGACCCCAAGCTCTACATCTGCCCCATATACAAGGAACCCCGGCTCATAGACCCAACCAGGGCCGGAACCCCGGCTCACAGACCCAACCAGGGCCGGAACCCCGGCTCACAGACCCAACCAGGGCCAGAACCCCGGCTCACAGACCCAACCAGGGCCGGAACCCCGGCTCACAGACCCAACCAGGGCCGGAACCCCGGCTCACAGACCCAACCAGGGCCGGAACCCCGGCTCACAGACCCAACCAGGGCCGGAACCCCGGCTCACAGACCCAACCAGGGCCGGAACCCCGGCTCACAGACCCAACCAGGGCTGGTGATGCACACTGTCCAGTTACCACACCGCTGGTCCCTATGTGGTGTCGCCCACATCCAGAGAAACCAGATTCTGAGAGAGGGGAACCTAAAGAATATATTTCAGTGTAGGTTTCACAACTTCTATATTTGGTACAGTACAAATGATTGGTTCAATAATACACTGTTTAATTCCCTCCTCTCCCCCAGTGGTCCAAGTACATATTTGACGTTCATGACCTTTGACCCTCAGCCCCATTTCTACAAACATTGCTGACTTTGAGAAACGGAGCCCAAGCCAAGGTATAGATTTCCATGCAGGTTCATAGTGACAACGTCTAGTAACTTCTAACACAGCGACAACTTCTACAGTATATGATGTGATGACCTTTGAATACCAGCCCCAATCCACTTTTTCAGATACTTTTCTAATAAAAATGAGACTGAAATCCAAGGTTGGCTTACTTGATTGGTGAATGATTCTAGCCTCAGCATCTACCATGTTTCGACTGTCTGCATCTGCTTATGTCACTCTTTCAACTGTTGAACTTAACAATATGTCTTCTGAAACAGTACCGACAAGCAGACTTTGTTTCACTGTGACTAAAGTATTTATTAGACATACAAACTTCTTTGACAATGGTTGTAATGACATTAGTTTAGTTTTAATAGTCAGTACATTTCTTAAATCATTAATTGCATGGGTACACAGTGAGAAATGCACTGTTTGGCAAATCAAATGGAAGGGTTTAGTAACTTGTTGTATCCCCTTTGGCTTCATGTACATTCAGTCAGGCAGTTATGCTGTAGTTACAGTTTCACATGTACTTACATGGTTGGGCATAGAAATGGCTCTTCTTATACTTGTATACTGTAAATACTGTATGTGAGGTCAATATCTTGAACAATTCTGCACTATGACGATGGAAAAGTGAAACATAAAAATTGCATTTGTTACCTCAGGAATGTGGACTTGGCATTGTTTGCATAATTGGCACATCAAAATTACCTGAGGTCTACATTACCTGTAATCTCAAATTAATCATGTTTTATGAACATATAAGTACATGAAAGTCATCCCGGAACCACAGGAATTTGAGAGTAATGGGTCTGAAATTTAACAAAAATATGAAACTCAACCTGAGTTTTAGGCCCTCGTAAGGGCTGACATTGACTCCCTTCATTTCACATTATTTGATACTGACAATTTGATACATACATGATGACATTAACAATACATTTATAAATATGACATGTATAAATATGACAAATACATTATATTTCACAGACGTTAAACAAAGCGTACTTAATATCTAGAATGGCGATCGCATATGGAGGTAGATTTCTATAAAAAATAAACAAAAGTATAATCCACAGTTATTTTTACCATCCAGACACACACACACCTTTCAATTTGTATTTCGTAAAAATAATCCACAAGTATGTGTTTGCCATCCACACACCAACATCTCTCAACTTGTGTTTCATGAATCATAATTTGAATGAGTGCAAAAATTATATTCACAAATGCAAATAACATTTTCAGATATGTTTCCAATGTTCACATTTATAGACATAGAGCCTCATTTATGACTTAGCCATTATGTTGCTGATTGATTGAGATCATTTTCAGCTGCCCCTCGTTTGAGGCTAGGATCCACTACCAGACCAGCCATGCTTTCCTCATGCCTGCTCTCTTTCCTGGTGTGCAACTGTAACGGAGACTCCTGATTGGTTGAAATCTTATGCTACGAACGGACACACGGACGGACACGCATAGAAGCGGTTTCACCGCTTAAAAATAATTGTGGATTATACTTTCATCTCATTTTTGACTGAAATCCACCTCTGTGATTGCAGTACAACGGACCACAGCACGGCACCTCCATCACAAAGCAGCAGAATGTAGTGTGTGATGTACATTCCCTTGAGATCAGGACACTGATCTCCTGGACTCATCTGAATAATGAAACGTTCTAATGTCAGAAAAACACTGATATGAAAGGACAGGATTGGCACCAACTGTGTCGGGGAGCACATGCTTTGACCTATCCAGTCCTGTTAGACCACAGATCCCCCTTAAGGGAAGGAGGAAAGGGACGGGTGCATTTTAGAGAATTCAAACAGGCTGTCTGAGGGCGTTTTCTTGTTCACACCTATAGAGATAAAGGGGGTGTCTCGGTGGGGTTGAGTCACCTGGGGGCGTGCGGGAGGGGGGCGGGCCCTCGCAGGCTGAACGTGTCCCCGCTGGACGAATGGCGCGACGGGGCCTTGCCGCACACCAGGGAGGGCTCGGCCTCCTTGATCTCCATGGCGCGCTTGTAGAGCTCTGCGGCTTTCTCAAAGTCACCTTCCTCGTAGCTGAGGAAGAGAGAGGGAATGATGATGATGATGATGATGAACAAAGGAAGGTGGTTAAGTGTCATCACACTGACTATATCTCATCATTAATTCACTTGATCATTAACACACACAGTGTGTGTGTGTGTGTGTGTGTGTGTGTGTGTGTGTGTGTGTGTGTGTGTGTGTGTGTGTGTGTGTGTGTGTGTGTGTGTGCGCGCGTGTGTGTGTGTGGCCCTCACCTGAGCACCGCCAGGTTCTTCAGCGTCTCTCCGACGCGCGGGTGGCAGCGGCCCAGACTGTCCTCGTACACCCTCAGAGCCTGCTCGTACAGGGGCAGGGCGTCACCGTGCTTCTTCTGGAAACACACAATCACACACGCCAGGGTCACACAGTGTGTGTGTGTGTGTGTGTGTGTGTGTGTGTGTGTGTGTGTGTGTGAGTACATTTGCAGGCAGCTCACCAGTTGGCAGTAGAGTACAGCCAGGTTGACTAGTGCTGTGGCCACGCTTGGGTGTTTGGGACCAAAACTTTTCTCTCTAATCTCCAGGGCCAGCTCATACAGGGGCACCGCCTTCTCCAGCTTCCCCTGGACACACACACACGCGCGCGCACACACACACGCGGACACACACACAGTTTAACCACAGGCCCGTAGCACTAACTAAGGTTTGTATGTAACTTTGTCTTCTTGGGCTAGGCTACTAGTCTAAAGATTCAAGATCAGTTTATTCAAGATCAGTTTATTCTACATGAATATGGTTTGCACGTACTAGGAATTTGACAAGGGTACCTCTTAGCTTAGCTTTATTGAGCAAGAGGTCTCAAAGTGGTTTTATGGATTAAATATTAAATGCAACATTCCAGAAAAATAGATGATATGTCTGTCTAGCTACAGTGAAGCCTGAAGATGCAAAACAAAATTTACCTTAGCAGACAATAAAGTATTTATCTGACCAGCATTAGAATGTGACCACTGCATAGTGATGCATGGTACCAGGACATTCTAATGTTCTCCAGGCATGTAAATTGTAAACTGACTGCACTTATATAGCGCCTTTATCCAAAGCACTTTACAATGAAGGCCTCTCATTCACCCATTCACACACACATTCACACACCAATGGTGTCAGCTGCCATGCAATGTGCCACCCTGCTCATTGGGAGCAATTTGGGGTTCAGTGTCTTGCCCAAGGACACTTCGACATGTCGTCAGGAGGAGCCGGGATTCGAACCGCTGACCCTCCGATCATTGGACGACCCGCTCTACCTCCTGAGCTATACAGCCGCCCCATGTAGGATAGAGCATCACGCTGCTAGTGCCAGCGGTCTCTATGCCAGCGCCCTCCCCTGGTCCCCGGCCGGCCTCACCCTGCGCTTGTAGAGCATGGCCAGGTGCTTGAGGGTGTAGGCCAGGGACGGGTGGTCTGGGGACAGGGCCCTCTTGCGGATGTCCAGGGCCCTCTCATACATGTCCTCCGCCGCCTCGTACTCCCGCCGCTCCGTGTGCAGCGCAGCCAGGTTGTTCAGCGACTGGGCGCAGTCCGGGTGGTGGGGCCCCAGCACGCGCTGGCGCATCTCCAGCGAGCGAGATAGGAAGACCTTGGCAGCCCTGGGGGGGGGGGGGTGGGGGGGGGGGAAGAGGGGCGAGGAACACGTCACGAACGCGCAATAACAGGAATGAGTTTTCATATACAGGGTTTTTCCTGCATAGAGGATTTTCTGGCGCCTCCCAAAGAGATTTTAGCCAGAGCCAAAGGAAAATCACCAGTGACAAAATGCTAAAAATTGGGAATAAAAATAGCAATTCAAATCCTCTCCAAATGAGTTTGATAGCTTATTTCAAGTCTAGCCCATCCCTCTTTCTTGCATTGTCGACAGCAAAGAATACAGGCCTATATATGCTGGTATGCTACTCGGCATAAAACGGAGGTTTCCCCACAAAATTGTGTGCACGTCACCCCCCAAAGACCCATTCTGAGTCAGGAAAAACCCTGATATACTAAATGATATCATGAAATACCTGATTAAACGTATTGATATAACCGCTCCAGTGTTGCTAATGCTAACATGTAGCATTCAGGCATGTGGTGTGTTCAGTAGTACAAAATGGTCAAAGCCGTCCATTAGGGCTGGGTATCGAGTCGAATTTCAAGAATCGATTCCGATTCACAAGGTTCGGAATCGATTATCACGATTCAATTCGATTCGATATCGATTCGGTTAGTGTTACTAAAACCTGTTGTTTTTTTTAGCTGTAACCTTAATTACATGACTGTTGTATGACCAAGTTATGCAACACATCAGTACTAGGACTGGGTATCGATACTAATTTCCAAAAATGAATGAATGAATGAATCATTGAATGAATTAATGAACTATTCATTCCTTCATTTATTCATTCATCCATTAAATAAAAGATCGATTTTGGTATTCATGAATTGATTCTGAATCATTTGATTCAGAATCGATAAATCGATTTTTTAAACCCAGCCCTACCGTCCATGGCATTATCCTATGTGTCGTAGACATACAATAGCATGGCAGTAAGTGTGTGTGTGTGTGTGTGTGTGTGTGTGTGTGGTGGCGTACTCCAGGTTGTTCTGGAGGTAGTAGAGGACCCCCAGCTCATTGAGGGTCTTGGCGCAGTCGGTGGTGTCTTTCCCCAGGGTGAGCTCTTCCAGCTGCAGGGCCCTCCTCCTCAGCAGGGTGAAACCGTACTGAGGACACAGAGAGACGCGTTACCGGTCTCACAAACGCATACACACTCCTCCATCATCACCATCACCCCAACACACACATACACACACACACACACACACAAAGAGCTGTCATGTACGCTCACCATGTGACCCTTCTGACGTGCTGTCTTTTGGCGAATCCTCAGTGACCTCTTTCTCAGCTTCTCTGCTTGTTCATACCTGAGAAAACAAATGGCTTGCTTGCCTATTTTGGTCGCTCGCGCACAAACAATTGTGCGCTCGTCTGTGTGCATATATACTGTACGCTGTGTCCCAGAACCTCCTGATTGGACTTAAAGTCCTGGTCTATGTCTTGGTGTGAGTCTAAAGCCCAATTTATGCTTCGTCGACCGACACTTTTAAAACCGACACAAACGCTCGACACTTTTGACGTCGTGGGCAAAAAAGCCGCTTCTCCTAAATAGAGAGAAGCACAACAAAATGAAAAGCGCGCAGCTGATTGTTGCCATAGAGACGACGTGAAGTGACGCCCGAAGCGTAAATGCTACATGTTGAGCGACACTTTTTTTTGTCGAGCCACACTTTTCAAGAAGCATAAATTAGGCTTAAGTCCCGCCGGTCTCCGTGTCTCACTTGTTCTGTTTCTGGTAGAGCATGGCGAGGGAGTCGAGCTCCGGGCGACGCAGGCGTGCTCGGCGCCGTAGGCGTTCTCACTGATCTCCAGCGCCTGCTTGTACAGCTGCTCGGCGTTGCCGTATTTCCTCCACTGCACGTAGACGCCGGCCAGCTGGTGCAGCGAGCGCGCCACGCTGGGGTGGTCCGGGTCCAGCGCCGTCTCACGGATCTCCAGGGAGCGCTGCAGGGGGGCTACCGCCTGGGGGGGAGAGCGCGCACACACACACACACACACACACACAAATACACACACACACACACACACACAAATACACACAAATACGCACACACACGCGCACACACGCGCACACACACGCACACACGCGCACACACACGCACACACACGCACACACACACACACAAATACACATGCAGCAAAGGAACGTAAGACAACCTACTACCATGACATACTATCGCTACATTAAGAGAATTTGAACAATGCAAAGTTAAGCCTAGTATATACTTCCTAATACGGCTCGGTGTCGTCAGGCCAGTCAGCCAATCAAAGCTGTGATACGAGCCATGTGGCTCACAGACGTTCCAAATTACGGAACTGAGACAAAAATCGTGTCTCACGATGTATAGGCTACAGTAAATGAGCCTTTAGTGGTATAAACCTGTCCAGCTATGTCACGAGGTATAAATGAGCCTTTAGTGGTATAAACCTGTCTAACAATGTCACAAGGTATAAATGAGCCTTTAGTGGTATAAACCTGTCTAACAATGTCACGAGGTATAAATGAGCCTTTAGTGATAAATTCACATTCTATCCGGAATAGGGCTGGGTATCGCTTCGAATTTCATGAATCTATTCGATTCCGATTCACAAGGTTCAGAATCGATTATCTCGATTCGATTCAATATCGATTCGGTTAGTGTTACTAAAACCTGATTTATTTATTTTTAGCTGTAACCTTAATTACATGACTGCCAAAATATGCAACACATCAACAGGCCTACTACGGCTGGGTATCGATACTGATTTCCAAAAATGAATGAATGAATCATTGAATGAATTAATGAACTATTCATTCCTTCATTGGGATTCAGAATCGATTCAGAATCGATGAATCAATTTTTTAAACCAAGCCCTAATCCGTAACTACTGCTACACTAAGGGCTAAATGAAGAATCAATTCCATGGAAGTGTCTCCGTGCTGTCGTGAGCCACGTGTGATATATCAGAGGCGTCCATTTGTTGTTCCTAGCAGGATGTCTCGGTCCAGTAATTGTGTACAAAAGACTAGTGATGCACGATATATCGGCAATCATATCGGTATCGAACGATGTTAGTCATTTTTTTTATATATCGGTATCGGTCTGATGTGCAAAACAGGGCAGATGTGAACAGCCGATAATTATTTCTAGCTAGCTGCTGTTGTGTGTGTTGTTTTTGAGAGGAAACAATGTGGTAAATCTATGATTTATCGGCTTTTCCAAATGTTTTGGAGATAGAGACAGTGTACTTACATGTGTTTTTCAGTATGTATAACATTTGATTATCATAGAAACATTTCGTTCATTTCGTTTTTATACAGATCATATCGACATCGGTAAACATCGGTTATCGGCCATGACAGCAATGTTAATATCTGTTATCGGTTTCGGCCAAAATGTTGATATCGGTGCATCCCTACAAAAGACACCCGTTTCCAACTGGACCCATGCTTTTCAACCCTCTTCACAGAAATATCAACCCAGACGTTACATTTGAGACCCACAACTACAACATCACCACCATGGATAGCTTCGCACATTTCATGGACCGCGTCAGGTGAGCGGACGACCCTCGGATCTCATCTGCCATGCGCTGAGCTTCCATGCGGACGTGGTCCTCGTCCTCTATGAATCCACCCTGAACCTCATCTTTTCATCCTCTCTCGTTCTTTTCTCAGTCACGGAGGGCTGGACGAGAGGAAACCTGTGGACCTGGTCCTCAGCTGTGTTGACAATTTTGAGGCCCGGATGGCTATCAACACAGTCAGTACACACACACACACGCGCGCACACACACACACATGGTCTTATGTTGTGCCATACTCTATGGTGGCCAGATGCTGGAGGATGTTCAGGTCCGATGCCTCTTTGTCTCCTAGGCCTGTAATGAGCTGGGCCAGATCTGGATGGAGTCCGGTGTGAGTGAGAACGCCGTGTCTGGACACATCCAGCTCATCATTCCCGGGGAATTGGCCTGCTTCGCTGTATGTCCCGCGGCGCGCGCACGCACACACACACACACGCGCACACATGCGCACACATGCGCACACACACAATTTTTCATTCATATCCCTGTGGGGCCCCCTAAACCTAACGGAAACCATAAAATGTAAACCTAATCCTAAACATAACCTTTGACCTCCAACTCTGACCTTAACCCTAAATCTCTCCAGATCTAAATTGACGGCACCACAGGCACAGCTGCTGGAGAGAGGGTTATCCTTCACCCCAACAGGGATGAGGGATAACCAACATTGACCGGGAGGAACTTCAAAGGGACTTGCACACATTTCACAGATGCCCTTACATTGATTGACTATTTAGACTACGAAAATCAACCCAACACACATTCCATCCACCCTCCCATCCACTTGGGAACCTAAACCTTCCCAGGTGAATGGAAGGGTCAGATGACTAATCGAACACAGCCAGCACACACTACACACATGCCACAGACTTCCACACTTACCTGACAACATCACTATAACTGAAAGAAAAGCCATTCAGGAACTAAAAGACAATAAACACATAGTAACTAAACGGGCTGATGAAGGTTCAAAGATAGTCATCATGGATACACATCAATATTTATTAGAAGCAAACAGATGACTCTCTAACACCAAATATTACAAACACATAGACTGTAACCTACAGAAACGGACACAAACAAAACTGAGGATACTTATCCAGAGTATATGACAAGGACTACATCAACACAAAACAAAACAAAGCCACTTCTTATTTGGACCAGACGAACCTAGAGCAAGACATTAGTACTTACTACCCAAAATACACGCGGATCCAGACACGCGGACCGCGCCCTTTGAAGCTCCTTCCGGAAGACCACTAGTATTGGATTGCAGTAGTGAATCATACAACATAGCTCAGCATATAGACTATCTATATCTATATACTATCTCAATCCTCTCCCTAGCATATAGACTACTATCTGAATATCAGCATATAGACTACTATATGAATCCTCTCCCTAGCATATAGACTACTATATGAATATCAACATATAGACTACTATCTGAATCCTCTCCCTAGCATATAGACTACTATCTGAATATCAACATATAGACTACTATCTGAATCCTCTCCCTAGCATATAGACTACTATCTGAATATCAGCATATAGACTACTATATGAATCCTCTCCCTAGCATATAGACTACTATCTGAATATCAACATATAGACTACTATCTGAATCCTCTCCCTAGCATATAGACTACTATCTGAATATCAACATATAGACTACTATCTGAATCCTCTCCCTAGCATATAGACTACTATCTGAATATCAGCATATAGACTACTATCTGAATCCTCTCCCTAGCATATAGACTACTATCTGAATATCAGCATATAGACTACTATCTGAATCCTCTCCCTAGCATATAGACTACTATCTGAATATCAACATATAGACTACTATCTGAATCCTCTCCCTAGCATATAGACTACTATCTGAATATCAGCATATAGACTACTATCTGAATCCTCTCCCTAGCATATAGACTACTATCTGAATATCAGCATATAGACTACTATCTGAATCCTCTCCCTAGCATATAGACTACTATCGGAATCCTCTTCCTAGCATATAGACTACTATCTGAATCCTCTCCCTAGCATATAGACTACTATCTGAATATCAGCATATAGACTACTATCTGAATCCTCTCCCTAGCATATAGACTACTATCTGAATATCAGCATATAAACTACTATCTGAATCCTCTCCCTAGCATATAGACTATCTGAATCCTCTCCCTAGCATATAGACTACTATCGGAATCCTCTTCCTAGCAAGCATCCCATCTTTCTGAAAGATACTTCTGACTTCATACACAACCTCAAGCCCATGCTTGTTCCCTCCCAAGCCTACAGTACATATTCATTATAGTAGATAGTTTGTATACTAACATCAACACACAAGCGGGTATAGAGGCAGTTTGAAACATATTCTCACGGTATCCAGACAGAAATAGACCCGATATAGAACTTCTACAACTTTTAGAAATCAGTCTCACATGCAATAACTTCACCTTCAGTGATAAGGAATACTTACAGCCATGGGCCAAAGATACGTGCCGTCATATGCCAACATCTACAGTACATGGCGGAATGGGAGAGAGAAGCTCTCGCCAAATGTGAACTTCAACCCAGTTTTTATTACAGATTCTTAGATGACATGATAGGAGCATGGCCTCACTCCGTAGAGCGGTTTACTGATGTCATAGACACACTCAGTTCTCATCACCCTTCCATAATGCTTAAATATGGAATATAAATATGGAATAATGAGCGGCTGTGTAGCTCAGGAGGTAGAGCGGGTCATCCAATGACCGTAGGGTCGGCGGTTCGAATCCCGGCTCCTCCTGATGACATGTCGAAGTGTCCTTGGGCAAGACACTGAACCCCAGATTGCTCCCAGTGAGCAGGCTAGCACCTTGCATGGCAGCTGCCGCCACTGGTGTGTGAATGGGTGAATGAGAGGCCTTCATTGTAAAGCCCTTTGGATAAAAGCGCTATATAAGTGCAGTCCATTTACCAAATACAGCATAAACTCAGATGAAGTCAACGTTTTAGACACCACAGTTTACTTTCATTCAATAAGCACCACACACAAAACATTACGGACCGAAGTTTATTTCAAACCAACAGACAAACATTTAAAGGCATTGTCAAATCACAGATTATTAGATTCTACAGAATGTCATCTACCAAAGCACAATTGATGCAAGCAATACACATATTATTTACAGGATTAGGCGCCAGAGGTTACAGTAAATTATTTCTCAAGACAATAAAGAATAACACTGGCAGTTCTCTCTCCCACCCGTCCTCTCACACACACACACACACACACACACACACACACACACACACACACACACACACACACACACACCTTATTTAGATGATACAGTATGCATCCAAATGGCCCGAAAAACACAAATACTGATTGTGCTATACTTACTAACCATGTTCCCCATGTGACAGTGTGCCCCTCCCCTTGTGGTGGCAGCCAATATCGACGAGAAAACCCTTAAGAGGGAGGGGGTGTGTGCAGCCAGCCTACCGACCACCATGGGCGTGGTGGCGGGCATCCTGGTCCAAAACGTCCTCAAGTAAGACTGCACTGTGGATGGTCAATTCAATATGACACCTACAGTATTAGGCATTTTAGACAGGAAAAGCATGTCTGTAATATACCTAATTAAGTGTGTGTGTGTGTGTGCGTGTGTGTGCATGTGTGTGTGCGCGTGTGTGTGTGCGCGTGTGTGTGTGTGCGTGCGTGCGTGTTTGTGTGCGTGCGTGTGTCCGTCCCTACAGGTACCTGCTAGGTTTTGGGACCGTCAGTCACTACCTGGGCTACAACGCCATGCAGGATTTCTTCCCCACCATGTCGATGAAGCCCAACCCCCAATGTGACAACCGCTACTGCAGGAGACAGCAGGAGGAGTACAAGGTATGCGTGCGCCAGACACGGGCCCTCGTTTACACAAAGCCCAGTATTTATCCATCTGGACGTGAGCGGAGGCTACCATCAAAGTCTCACCTCGTGTACTTAGGTTATGGCGAGAGGTGACAAAATTACAAGAAATCAATATTTACAAATTAAAAGCAATGGGTAGGCTAATGGATTTGCAGTGTGATAAGTTAGATGCTTATTCAGTCACTTATTTAAATGAGCTTGGACAGTCATCAAATCTAGGCAGTGGCAGTGACCTCTGTGCCTGGCCTACAGTATGCTAATTGAAAGAGGCTTATGGGATGAAATTTGCACAGGTTTTAGCTCCAATTTGAGATTTTGTTTCTTCGTTTGTCACAATAAATCCTCAAATGAACAGCTATTCATGTGCAGTGGTTTTTATATAGGCTACACAATTAAACACAGGTGGTGCCCTGCTCGCACGCTGTCCTATGTGGGAGTTTACATGTGAATTTCATCCAGTTCTGCGTCTTTGGTTGAAAGAGTCAATTTTTTTACGGGATGAAATTGAAGTAAGAAGCGAGAGGGTTTTTCATGGAGAGTGACAAGTGGCTGTTGGATGAGTCCTTCGTATGCTGTGATTGGCGAGATACGAAGGTTTCATGATTCATCCTGTCTGCGCTCGGATCTGCGCTGGTTTCTACGTTCCATTAGTAAATCAAATCAAATCAAACTTTATTTATATAGCACATTTCATACACAGAGGCAACACAATGTGCTTTACAGAGAGCTGTGGGAGGATGGGCATAGTAAATGAGGGCCAGTGTGTGTCATGAGACTTTGTGTGAGACAGGGGTCCGGTACGACAGCGTTCTCATGTGATTCCTCCAACATTCCTATCCCACCAATCCCATCGTACAAACGATCGGGCGTTGATAAATGTGGCGACTGAAAACAATCACCATTTAAATGCCACGCCCTTTCGTATCCTGGTCTCTTCTACAGTTTTCTGTCATATGTTCATTTAGTAAATGAAACCCAGTGTATGTACAGCACACCGGGCGCAAATTTTTCCTGAGGCGCGGCGAGTTTACATAGAAAGTCAATACAATTCGCGCAAACTGGGCGGCAGGCGGCGCGAATCGCAGGTCGCGGCAGCGCGGTGGCCAGGATTCGCCGTGCGGCGACATTCGCAAAAGAGAAAGACTATACTGTAACACAGTGACCGTGAAGCAATGTACTTAACCTAACCTAGGTTTCTAGAAACATTTGAAAACATTTCATCTGTGCACTTTATCTCATTCAGAGAAAAGAGGCAGAGAGGCCCAAACAGGAAGTGGTCGAGGTGGAGGAGGAAGTGGTGCATGAGGAGAACGAGTGGGGTGAGTATAGGGTTACGGTGACATTTTTCTCTTCTAAATGACAAAAATGTAAATAATATACAGTACAAGTGTAACTAGGACAGCTTGTGTGTGTGTGTGTGTGTGTGTGTGTGTGTGTGTGTGTGTGTGTGAGCAGGTATAGAGCTGGTGTCCGAAGTGACGGAGGAGGAGCTCCAGGCTGCCTCAGGACCTGTCCCTGACCTCCCAGAAGGCATCACTGTGGCCTACACCATCCCAGAGAAGGTGGGTACGAGCTTAATAAGCATGGGGCAGAAAAACAAGCCTTACTGTAAATCTGCCAGGACTCACTTGAACAAGTCTATATGGGCCCTCTCTGATTCATTGGGTTTGGCTGTAGCCAAAACACATCTGTCTTCAGGCTAAATCATCTTTTCGTCATCCACCTTTCACTTGAAATGTTCATGAATTGTCTCACCAGGACACGGCATCAGGGGAGACCGTGGAGGAGACGGAGCAGAGTCTTGAAGAGCTGATGGCTCAGATGAGGAAGATGTAGACGAGACCAGGACAGCACCACCATCATCATCATCATCATCAGCTGCATTGCTGACATCATCAAGCATTGCATTGGAACTGCTGTACCACATCTCTTTGATAAACAAGCATTGTGGTGGGGGGGAGCTACCTCGCCCTGGAATGAATACTGCTCAAGCATCTACACAATTGACAGAGGGAATTATGCATGAACAGACACTGTCCAAATAACACAAGGAGAATGATTTATCAGTATAGGCCAGTGTTGCATTAAAGGCAAGCAAATACAAAACAACAGTTAAGTACTTGACTAATGTTACTGGTCGTAACTCGAATAATGAATAGGGATGAAATTCTAATGCTCAGTGTAAAACAATACCTGAGCATCGTGTCCCTTGAGGACTTGAAGGACTTTTTGTCGCACATTAAATTGAATTGTAGTTAATAACTGACTAAACTATTCTTGTGTCTTGTGTCCGATGTTGAGTTGTTAACGCTTATCTCCGCTGTCTTCAGTGTTGGATTGTGACTGAAGCCCAACGGTTGGCTTACCTGCTTGGTGAATGGTTGTTCCCTCAGCATGAACTGTACCATATCTAGACTGTATCTGCTTTCATGTCACACTAACAGCTGTTCAACTTGACAAGCGTATGTTGAAACACAGTACCAACAGAAGCATTCTGTACAAACTTTGTTTCAATAAAGTATTTATTAGTGTGAAATACAAAATCCTTTGATACTGGTTGGTCTTTAGTTTTTCTTCATTAATTGCACTGGTACACAGTGAGACGATGCACGTAGGATAAATATATTCGACAAATCAATTGGCAGGATTTGGTACTTTGTAATGTCCCCTTTCACAGTATGCTGTATGTAGGCTTATGTACTTTGTTAAACTCGTAATTTCAAAAACTAAAAAAATAGCCTCAAAATACAGAAAATCAAATAACCTTAAATCTACTAACAAGGTTTTCCCAGCGCAACACTTTAAATTCTATGTAGTCTACTACATGAGGTTCACACATTTTCTTTAATGAATGGAGGGCAATTTATAACTGTTGAATCAAATAAAAACGACACCGTTTGGCACCAGTATGTGACAGTGCTACACCGACTACAGCTTGGATTTTAGTTTGAAGGAGGCTCCAAATTACATCTGTATCGGTATGCATTTCAGACAGAAATTGATTTGAATTGATTCTTGAGTCATGCAAAGCAGCTCAGTCCAGTCCAGTCTATCTTCTTGGCTGCCATGTCTTCTGGCTTGGAACTCTCGTTGCTACGTCACAAAAAAGTGTTGTTGCTTAACTTGCTTTAGAGGATTGATGCACGAACCCAATATAACGTCTTTATGCTTTAGTGTCTTTATTGCATTGCGTCTTTATGTCTTTATTGTGTCTTTATTGCGTTGGGTCTTTATGTCTTTATTGCATCGGGTCTTTCTTTATGTCTTTATTGCAGTGCCCGACCGTCCGGGGACGGTGCCCGTTCAAAATGTGCTTTTATGAAGAAAATGTAAACACAACACATTACAATGTACATCATTTCCTTTTCCCATTCATATTACATAAACACTAATTTGCTAACTAACTTACTTGCTTTGGATAAAAGCGTCTGCTAAATGACTAATATTATGTAATATAATGTACATGTTGGCTACTGTACTGTACCTACAGTATGTCTCTAAGTAAAGACAGCTTCTGTTTTTAGTGCGAACAAACTACACCTTGCGTTGTCATGGAAACACTACCAGGCCTCGTGGGATGTTAGACAGTGGGTTAGTTTCATTAGCTTAGCATAAACACAATTTGCTATTAGTATACTCACACATTCTGAGCCTATTCATGAAAAAAATTCATACTAAGTTAATATGAAATGGGCGGATTCTTTGCAGCTTTCTCGAGAAACACTGATCCAAACAACTTCATAGTTGCCTTGGGTCCTGAGCAATACACCTGCCAAATGTCAACTTCATACAGTGCCCAGTTCTCAAGATAATCGTGATCGAGACAGACATGCATAGAGATTCCTGCATTTATAGTTTGATTTGATTTTTATCACTAAAACCTAAGATACACTTTGCTGTAATGCTACAGTATTTTACTCATTCACAGCTCCTCAAACGGCTAATCAGTCTTTTTGCCAAGTTCCTGACACTGATTCAGTTTCTCTCTGTTGTGGCTACTTCTATGGCAAACTAAACTCTTCTACTCACCATAAGCTTTGTCACATTCCTAGCACTTTATGTCCTGTGCCACCCTTGCAACTGAAGGCTTTGTCACGTCACTCATATTTAAATGATTTCTCTCCTGTGTGGATTCTTCTATGTTTAATGAAATTACTATGATCATTAAACAATTTGTCACATACCCAACACTGATATGGTTTCTCTCCTGTGTGGATTCTTCTATGTATAATTAAATTACCCTTTTCACTAAACGTTTTGTCACATTCCTCACACTGATATGGTTTCTCTCCAGTGTGGATTCTTCTATGTCTAATTAAATTACACTTTTGATTAAAAGCTCTATCACATTCCTGGCACTGATATGGTTTCTCTGCTGTATGGATTCTTCCATGTATAATTAAATTACCTTTTTTACTAAACGCTTTGTCACATTCCTGGCACTGATATCGTTTCTCTGCTGTGTGGATTCTTATATGCCTAATGAAAGTACCCTTATGACTAAAAGCTTTGTCACATTCCTGGCACTGATATGGTTTCTTTCCAGTGTGGATTCCTATATGTTTAACTAAACTACACTTTTGACCTAAACCTTTGACACATTTCTCACTCTGATATGGTTTCTCTCCTGTGTGGATTTTTCCATGTCTAACTAAACTACCCTTTCGACTAAATGCTTTATCACATTCCTCACACTGATACGGTTTCTCTACTGTCTTGCTCTCAGCTTCCCCAGAAGAAACATCTTCACTCTGACTTCCAGAGTGGTAACTGGGAATAGGCCTGGTCCAGGGGCTGGTCTTGATGCTGAGGCACGGGCCAGGGCGGGAACAAGGGCTGGGAACAGGCCTAGAACACTTAGCCTGTGTTCTTGATTTGAAAGGCGATATCAGCACACCGGTAGGTAGCCTGAGGCAGCCGGACGTTAGTTCAGGCAGCAGTCCTCCTCTCTCCTCCTCCACCTCTTCTAAACTCTGAGCTGCAGGACGGTCTGGAGTTACAGAAGGGGGCTGAGAGTCACTGGCTGGTTCTGCTGCTCCATAGTCATACATGATGTATGCATCGGACTCTGCTTTGATTTGTTCCTCAGTTGTGTTGGTGGATCTGTTCTCCACAGTTGGAGTTTGGTCAAGAGGCGGGAGTTGATACAAGTCCTCTGGATCATAGTGGATTTTCACTGTTGGAGAAGTGAATATGGAGTCAGCAGTATCAGACTGCAGCTCTTGAAGCTGCTCTCCCCCCTGACTGGTCCACAGCTCCTGTTCCTCTTTAATCTGTGGATTTTCTGGGAGAGAGAGCTGCTGGGCATCTGAGGGAAAAGGGAAGATACATATTAGGATAAAGCCTGCTTCATTATTCTACAACATAACATGTCTGAGAATGAAAATCAGGGACATCCAACTCAGAGAATTGGATAATTGGATTTCTCTGAGCTAATTTAACAGTGCTAACTTGCTATCAACACTTCCCCTTAATTTGGATGAGCTATAGCTAGCTGACAGTAATTTTAACAAGCACAATAAGATGAGAACTCACAACAGTCATATGAACAAAAACGTTTTTACTGGAAATTTCCAACACAGTGAATTTGGAGTCAAGCCTTGAAATGTGACAATCACAGTAGACACTTGGTGATTGTTCGAGACTGTGCGCTGCCGTTTGCCTTTTCATAGTCCAGTCGCACCAACGCATACCCAAGGCCTACATTTCCCACAATCTTTGCGCGTCGTTTTCCTTTTATGCGGGAAGTTACGTCGACTCCATGCTTCCTCCTGTGTTCTGCCTCCTTTGAGGAGCAACCAAGCCCCCAGGATCAGCTTGGCGCATTGAAGCCACCATGGGCTTTCAGGCCAAGCCCGGTATTGCAAGGCACGTCACGGCATGCGGCCCAAGAACCTTATTTCCCATGTTAGTGGATGATGATAGATAGGGCTAGAAAAGGAAAACAAAATTTTTCTCGGTATCATTCAGCATCAGAGACCAATCTAATCAATATAAACTTTTAATTCAATGGGGTTTTGTTTGTTTTTGAAGCCACCAATACCTGTAACGAGCCCATTTGAAACATGTGCTGTGCACGAGCCTCGGGGACGCTGGTCGCGCGTTCGTGAGTCCTGCGAGCTCGGCGGAAAACACGTCACCATAGGAAGACCCGCCCTACTCTGCCTCTGATTGGATAGGAAGTCATGTAATGACGTCGGCTAACATGCTAAGCTTTTAGCAATGAAGCTGCTACGATGATGCTAATCATAGATATGAACGTATGTCTATGATGCAAATGATCATGACATGTGGTTACTTTAGGACATCGTTGGAAAAGATCTAGAGGGTAAGTGGGCCAATGTTGAATAACTTAGCTAACATTATCTAATGTTACATTTCTTTATATTAACATCAACTATATTGATAGGCTAGGGAGCTATGCTAACGGTAGCTAATGCTAACGGCTTATGGTTAACGTTAGTTAATGCTAACGTTACGTTCGGAGGTCTCATGTATTTCAATTTTAACATAATGTTGAGCATGATCAATGTGACATTGTTCATACATTGATTACAGTCTGTAATCTTGTCTGGCATTATTTAGCTATAGTGGGCTGATGCTACTATAGCATTTGCCACATTATACATCAAATTAATCAAGCATAGTTAGTGTTATTACCTGAAGGCATTATTACCATTGCAAGTAAGCATGCCATGTATATGCCATGCCTGGAAATCAAATTAATAGTGTAATTCTTCCCCATCATAGCTCATTGTACACTGATATAATCATTCTCCTTGCCTTTGCTAATACTCATCTCTTTTATCAAACTTTGTGCTAGGAAAGAAATCTGGCTGTGATTCGTCGCTAGTGCTCATCCAGGCTGTTGTCATCTCCCGCCTGGACTCCTGCAACTCCCTACTTGCTGCCATCCTGCAGCGTTGGCCATCAGACTCCTGGAGAAAGCTGCTGCTGACCTGGTGTTCAACAGCCCCATGCTCTTCCACAAAACTTCCCTACTCCGTTCTCAGCACTGGCTCCCTGCGCTGTCCCATCCAGTTTAGGACTGGTGCAAGCCTACAGGGCAAATGAACAGCTCCCTCCGACCTCCAGGCTGTGGTCAAGCTCTGCTGCCTTGAGGTGATTTGTTCCCCAGTTGCTCCAAGCCCCCCTACGGCAGATTGTAACGGCCATGGCTCTTTTCTGTCCTGGCCTCACAGTGGTGGAATGAACTGTGCACTGATGTCAGAACAGAGCCAATAATACACACTGTTCATAGTGAGCCTAGTTATTATTGATTAACTTGTACTGTTTCCTCTCTCCTTGTCAGTCATTAAAATATGTTCAGTGTTTCACAATACTGATGTATAACATTTCATTATTTTGTCTCAGACCATTTCTGAAACAATCAGTGTCAGTATACATTTCCCTCCAATGTTATTGCTTGCCTATTTTTAACCATTTAACTACCAGACTGTACAAACGAATTGCACACCTATAGTATTTTCTAGGTATAGCCTACTTCTCCACTTTCTCTTATTGTTGGTATGAAATGGCAGTCAAACTATGCAATGATGTTCAACACTATTTCCACCCAAATTCCCAACAAATGTGGCCACCACACTGTTCAGGACATTCACAGGTCTTGCTTTCAGGGATCGGTAAAAGAAAGGGACATGGTTCCTCCATAATGTGCTAAGGCTCTGCTTAGATCAAAGGCTTGGTCATCAGAAAATATCACAAAGACAGTGATCACAAAACAATTAAAAACATGTCACCAGTGTATGCCTTAACCCTAGTCAAATTTCTAGTATGTGTGAACCATATACATGGCAGTAAACAGATCTTGAGTCATACAAACTGGAGGATGCTTGACCCATACAAACTACTTTAACTCAATTTCAATAAACAACTTAAAATATGGCAGACAGAAGAGCTGAGCAGACTTGGTAGATGACTGGATGATCTTACAGAGAACCAAGGGAAATTGACTGGTATTAATGCTAAGAGTAATGAGGGATGAGGTGCAGCTGGGCAGAGCGGAGACAGGTGGCAGGTGATGCAGGAGATGGGAAGGTGAGTAGGCAACAACCAAGCATGAACAGGAACTGGACCACTGGCTCCCCTTGACTGTCCAACCCATCCATCAGCGCCAGCAGTGGACACGATAGAGCCAAAGAGAGAAAGACAAATGCAACGCAAGGTTAGTTTAGTTCCAATCGCCCATGTGCAACATCAATCAAGTCCACACTGGATCACCCTGTATAGGCAGGCACACTCAATTGCAAACACACTAGATATCACCCTGAGTCGGCACACTGGTACATGGGCGCATAGTTTAAGCTGGGCTAGACAGGCATGTTATCCTCTCCCGTGAGTGCAAGTTAACAATTGCTTCGTCAGACTAGTTGCCCTGACGGAAATGAAGCTCCGCTCCCCAGACTGCCCGACTGGCTCTGCTTTCTTAGTCCACCCCTCAGCAATCAAGTCCAGCCGAGGGTGATCAGAGCCTCTGTCAGCGGCCCAGTTCAGGTGCACCCCATTAGTCTTTCATTAGTGACACTGCAGCTTCACTACAGTACCACTGCTCGCTAGAACTCATAAGTGCATCTCCTTTCTAAACAAGCGTCTAAGAGCTTAACCTGTTGCTAAAGACAAAGTACAAGAACAAATAAAATAGGTGTTAAAAGGAAGGGTCCAGGGCACATCTTGAACAGGTGAATTTTCAGCATGCGGCGAAAGATGGGCAGCGACTCTGCTGTACTGACATCAGTGGACAGTTCCCACCACTGTGAGGCCAGGACAGAAAAAAGCCATGGCCACGCCAATCTGCCGTAGGGGGGCTTGGAGCAACTGGGGAACCAATCACCTCAAGGCAGCAGAGCTTGACCACAGCCTGGAGGTCGGAGGGAGCTGTTCATTTGCCCTGTAGGCTTGCACCAAAGTCCTAAACTGGATGGGACAGCGCAGGGAGCCAGTGCAGAGAACGGAGTAGGGAATTTTTGTGGAAGAGCATGGGGCTGTTGAACACCAGGTCAGCAGCAGCTTTCTCCAGGAGTCTGATGGCCAACGTTGCAGGATGGCAGCAAGTAGGGAGTTGCAGGAGTCCAGGCGGGAGATGACAACAGCCTGGATGAGCACTAGCGCCGAATCACAGCCAGATTTCTTTCCTAGCACAAAGTTTGATAAAAGAGATGAGTATTAGCAAAGGCAAGGAGAATGATTATATCAGTGTACAATGAGCTGTGATGGGGAAGAATTACACTATTAATTTGATTTCCAGGCATGGCATATACATGGCATGCTTACTTGCAATGGTAATAATGCCTTCAGGTAATAACACTAACTATGCTTGATTAATTTGATGTATAATGTGGCAAATGCTATAGTAGCATCAGCCCATTATAGCTAAATAATGCCAGACAAGATTACAGACTGTAATCAATGTATGAACAATGTCACATTGATCATGCTCAACATTATGTTAAAATTGAAATACATGAGACCTCCGAACGTAACGTTAGCATTAACTAACGTTAACCCTAAGCCGTTAGCATTAGCTACCGTTAGCATAGCTAGCCTATCAATATAGTTGATGTTAATATAAAGAAATGTAACATTAGATAATGTTAGCTAAGTTATTCAACATTGACCCACTTACCCTCTAGATCTTTTCCAACGATGTCCTAAAGTAACCACATGTCATGATCATTTGCATCATAGACATACGTTCATATCTATGATTAGCATCATTGTAGCAGCTTCATTGCTAAAAGCTTAGCATGTTAGCCGACGTCATTACATGACTTCCTATCCAATCAGAGGCAGAGTAGGGCGGGTCTTCCTATGGTGACGTGTTTTCCGCCGAGCTCGCAGGACTCACGAACGCGCGACCAGCGTCCCCGAGGCTCGTGCACAGCACATGTTTCAAATGGCTCGATACAGGTATTGGTGGCTTCAAAAACAAACAAAACCCCATTGAATTAAAAGTTTATATTGATTAGATTGGTCTCTGATGCTGAATGATACCGAGAAAAATTTTGTTTTCCTTTTCTAGCCCTATCTATCATCATCCACTAACATGGGAAATAAGGTTCTTGGGCCGCATGCCGTGAGGTGACTTGCAATACCGGGCTTTGGCCACTACGTCAAATGGCTTCATGCGCCGGTGAGCAACTTTCATTGAAATGAATAGGCAGCCATTTTCAATGCCGTCTCCAGTTATATTATACCTCCATGGGAGCAACCCGCTGCGGCCTTCCAGACCCTACAACATACCTCATTTTCATTATTAGGTATACATAGCTAGCTTTGCTAACGTTAGCTATGGCTGCTACTGGGATTTAGCTTTAGGGTATATATTTATTATACATATAGCGCCCTAACGTTTTTTGCAAACTAACTAATGATAACAGTGATCACCAGAGAGTAGTCTATGCTTTTGTTGTCACAGCAGCACTGTCTAATCTCTGCTGACTCAAACCCAGAGAGCCTATAGGCCCAAACTCAGATGCAGCATTTATTTGTATGAATGAAAGGTCCAGGTGTAGGTTTTTGTATATGTATTTCAGATGAGAGCTGAAACGCAAAAACGTAATGTAGACCAGAGCTAGGGAGAACGCTAGCTTTAGCCTTAGCCTATTTCAGTTATTAGCTAGTCTAACGTTAACGAGCTTGGTACAAGTGGAGCTAGTATGGAGAATAATGGGTCAATCCAAATCAGACTGTGAACGTCACTCTAACCACAGCAGATACGATATAAATACAGAACCTGTTCGATGTAGCTTGATTTCGGGCTTAATAACAACGTCCATGTCCAACATCCTTTGTAGTGGTGTGCTGTTCTCCCCGGATCGACAGATTTCTTCTTGGCAATCTGCAAGCGTTTTTTCATACTGACCAAATATCTCCAAAGCTGCCGCTGCTAATCGCTCGTTGACAAAATCTCTGAATAGCTGAAGTTTGGACATGTTTGCGGTTTAAAACGATCTCTTCAGCAGTGTAAACATGAAAGTCGTCGTCTTCTTTGTGGTTTAACGGCAGCGGGCGTCCTTGTTATTGCATTACCGCCATCTTATGGACTTGGGGAAGCAGATTTTCACCCATGCATGCCCCCAGGAGGAGTGTAGTGGTAAAAAGAGGTGGGTACACTATGAATTCTGTGATCATGGTACATATATATATATATATACACACATTTCTATAAATATGTTTATATATAAAATAAAAATACATCAACTCCACCGCACTGCAGGACCCCAAGCTCTACATCTGCCCCATATACAAGGAACCCCGGCTCATAGACCCAACCAGGGCCGGAACCCGGCTCACAGACCCAACCAGGGCCGGAACCCCGGCTCACAGACCCAACCAGGGCCGGAACCCCGGCTCACAGACCCAACCAGGGCCGGAACCGCGGCTCACAGACCCAACCAGGGCCGGAACCCCGGCTCACAGACCCAACCAGGGCCGGAACCGCGGCTCACAGACCCAACCAGGGCCGGAAACCCGGCTCACAGACCCAACCAGGGCTGGTGATGCACACTGTCCAGTTACCACACCGCTGGTCCCTATGTGGTGTCGCCCACATCCAGAGAAACCAGATTCTGAGAGAGGGGAACCTAAAGAATATATTTCAGTGTAGGTTTCACAACTTCTATATTTGGTACAGTACAAATGATTGGTTCAATAATACACTGTTTAATTCCCTCCTCTCCCCCAGTGGTCCAAGTACATATTTGACGTTCATGACCTTTGACCCTCAGCCCCATTTCTACAAACATTGCTGACTTTGAGAAACGGAGCCCAAGCCAAGGTATAGATTTCCATGCAGGTTCATAGTGACAACTTCTAGTAACTTCTAACACAGCGACAACTTCTACAGTATATGATGTGATGACCTTTGAATACCAGCCCCAATCCACTTTTTCAGATACTTTTCTAATAAAAATGAGACTGAAATCCAAGGTTGGCTTACTTGATTGGTGAATGATTCTAGCCTCAGCATCTACCATGTTTCGACTGTCTGCATCTGCTTATGTCACTCTTTCAACTGTTGAACTTAACAATATGTCTTCTGAAACAGTACCGACAAGCAGACTTTGTTTCACTGTGACTAAAGTATTTATTAGACATACAAACTTCTTTGACAATGGTTGTAATGACATAAGTTTAGTTTTAATAGTCAGTACATTTCTTAAATCATTAATTGCATGGGTACACAGTGAGAAAATGCACTGTTTGGCAAATCAAATGGAAGGGTTTAGTAACTTGTTGTATCCCCTTTGGCTTCATGTACATTCAGTCAGGCAGTTATGCTGTAGTTACAGTTTCACATGTACTTACATGGTTGGGCATAGAAATGGCTCTTCTTATACTTGTATACTGTAAATACTGTATGTGAGGTCAATATCTTGAACAATTCTGCACTATGACGATGGAAAAGTGAAACATAAAAATTGCATTTGTTACCTCAGGAATGTGGACTTGGCATTGTTTGCATAATTGGCACATCAAAATTACCTGAGGTCTACATTACCTGTAATCTCAAATTAATCATGTTTTATGAACATATAAGTACATGAAAGTCATCCCGGAACCACAGGAATTTGAGAGTAATGGGTCTGAAATTTAACAAAAATATGAAACTCAACCTGAGTTTTAGGCCCTCGTAAGGGCTGACATTGACTCCCTTCATTTCACATTATTTGATACTGACAATTTGATACATACATGATGACATTAACAATACATTTATAAATATGACATGTATAAATATGACAAATACATTATATTTCACAGACGTTAAACAAAGCGTACATTATCTAGAATGGCGATCGCATATGGAGGTAGATTTCTATAAAAAATAAACAAAAGTATAATCCACAGTTATTTTTACCATCCAGACACACACACACCTTTCAATTTGTATTTCGTAAAAATAATCCACAAGTATGTGTTTGCCATCCACACACCAACATCTCTCAACTTGTGTTTCATGAATCATAATTTGAATGAGTGCAAAAATTATATTCACAAATGCAAATAACATTTTCAGATATGTTTCCAATGTTCACATTTATAGACATAGAGCCTCATTTATGACTTAGCCATTATGTTGCTGACTGATTGAGATCATTTTCAGCTGCCCCTCGTTTGCGGCTAGGATCCACTACCAGACCAGCCATGCTTTCCTCATGCCTGCTCTCTTTCCTGGTGTGCAACTGTAACGGAGACTCCTGATTGGTTGAAATCTTATGCTACGAACGGACACACGGACGGACACGCATAGAAGCGGTTTCACCGCTTAAAAATAATTGTGGATTATACTTTCATCTCATTTTTGACTGAAATCCACCTCTGTGATTGCAGTACAACGGACCACAGCACGGCATCTCCATCACAAAGCAGCAGAATGTAGTGTGTGATGTACATTCCCTTGAGATCAGGACACTGATCTCCTGGACTCATCTGAATAATGAAACGTTCTAATGTCAGAAAAACACTGATATGAAAGGACAGGATTGGCACCAACTGTGTCGGGGAGCACATGCTTTGACCTATCCAGTCCTGTTAGACCACAGATCCCCCTTAAGGGAAGGAGGAAAGGGACGGGTGCATTTTAGAGAATTCAAACAGGCTGTCTGAGGGCGTTTTCTTGTTCACACCTATAGAGATAAAGGGGGTGTCTCGGTGGGGTTGAGTCACCTGGGGGCGTGCGGGAGGGGGGCGGGCCCTCGCAGGCTGAACGTGTCCCCGCTGGACGAATGGCGCGACGGGGCCTTGCCGCACACCAGGGAGGGCTCGGCCTCCTTGATCTCCATGGCGCGCTTGTAGAGCTCTGCGGCTTTCTCAAAGTCACCTTCCTCGTAGCTGAGGAAGAGAGAGGGAATGATGATGATGATGATGATGAACAAAGGAAGGTGGTTAAGTGTCATCACACTGATTATATCTCATCATTAATTCACTTGATCATTAACACACACAGTGTGTGTGCGTTTGTGTGTGTGTGCGCGCGTGTGTGTGTGTGGCCCTCACCTGAGCACCGCCAGGTTCTTCAGCGTCTCTCCGACGCGCGGGTGGCAGCGGCCCAGACTGTCCTCGTACACCCTCAGAGCCTGCTCGTACAGGGGCAGGGCGTCACCGTGCTTCTTCTGGAAACACACAATCACACACGCCAGGGTCACACAGTGTGTGTGTGTGTGTGTGTGTGTGTGTGTGTGTGTGTGTGAGTACATTTGCAGGCAGCTCACCAGTTGGCAGTAGAGTACAGCCAGGTTGACCAGTGCTGTGGCCACGCTTGGGTGTTTGGGACCAAAACTTTTCTCTCTAATCTCCAGGGCCAGCTCATACAGGGGCACCGCCTTCTCCAGCTTCCCCTGGACACACACACACGCGCACGCACACACACGCGGACACAAACACAGTTTAACCACAGGCCCGTAGCACTAACTAAGGTTTGTATGTAACTTTGTCTTCTTGGGCTAGGCTACTAGTCTAAAGATTCAAGATCAGTTTATTCAAGATCAGTTTATTCTACATGAATATGGTTTGCACGTACTAGGAATTTGACAAGGGTACCTCTTAGCTTAATTGAGCAAGAGGTCTCAAAGGGTCTTATGGATTAAATATTAAATGCAACATTCCAGAAAAATAGATGATATGTCTGTCTAGCTACAGTGAAGCCTGAAGATGCAAAACAAAATTTACCTTAGCAGACAATAAAGTATTTATCTGACCTGCATTAGAATGTGACCACTGCATAGTGATGCATGGTACCAAGACATTCTAATGTTCTCCAGGCATGTAAATTGTAAACTGACTTCACTTATATAGCGCCTTTATCCAAAGCACTTTACAATGAAGGCCTCTCATTCACCCATTCACACACACATTCACACACCAATGGTGTCAGCTGCCATGCAATGTGCCACCCTGCTCAATTGGAGCAATTTGGGGTTCAGTGTCTTGCCCAAGGACACCTCGACATGTCGTCAGGAGGAGCCGGGATTCGAACCGCTGACCCTCCGATCATTGGACGACCCGCTCTACCTCCTGAGCTATACAGCCGCCCCATGTAGGATAGAGCATCACGCTGCTAGTGCCAGCGGTCTCTATGCCAGCGCCCTCCCCTGGTCCCCGGCCGGCCTCACCCTGCGCTTGTAGAGCATGGCCAGGTGCTTGAGGGTGTAGGCCAGGGACGGGTGGTCTGGGGACAGGGCCCTCTTGCGGATGTCCAGGGCCCTCTCATACATGTCCTCCGCCGCCTCGTACTCCCGCCGCTCCGTGTGCAGCGCAGCCAGGTTGTTCAGCGACTGGGCGCAGTCCGGGTGGTGGGGCCCCAGCACGCGCTGGCGCATCTCCAGCGAGCGAGATAGGAAGACCTTGGCAGCCCTGGGGGGGGGGGGGAAGAGGGGCGAGGAACACGTCACGAACGCGCAATAACAGGAATGAGTTTTCATATACAGGGTTTTTCCTGCATAGAGGATTTTCTGGCGCCTCCCAAAGAGATTTTAGCCAGAGCCAAAGGAAAATCACCAGTGACAAAATGCTAAAAATTGGGAATAAAAATAGCAATTCAAATCCTCTCCAAATGAGTTTGATAGCTTATTTCAAGTCTAGCCCATCCCTCATTCTTGACTTGTCGACAGCAAAGAATACAGGCCTATATATGCTGGTAGGCTACTCGGCATAAAACGGAGGTTTCCCCACAAAATTGTGTGCACGTCACCCCCCAAAGACCCATTCTGAGTCAGGAAAAACCCTGATATACTAAATGATATCATGAAATACCTGATTAAACGTATTGATATAACCGCTCCAGTGTTGCTAATGCTAACATGTAGCATTCAGGCATGTGGTGTGTTCAGTAGTACAAAATGGTCAAAGCCGTCCATTAGGGCTGGGTATCGAGTCGAATTTCAAGAATCGATTCGATTCCGATTCACAAGGTTCGGAATCGATTATCACGATTCAATTCGATTCGATATCGATTCGGTTAGTGTTACTAAAACCTGTTTTTTTTTTTTAGCTGTAACCTTAATTACATGACTGTTGTATGACCAAGTTATGCAACACATCAGTACTAGGACTGGGTATCGATACTAATTTCCAAAAATTAATGAATGAATGAATCATTGAATGAATTAATGAACTATTCATTCCTTCATTTATTCATTCATCCATTAAATAAAAGAACGATTTTGGTATTCATGAATTGATTCTGAATCATTTGATTCAGAATCGATAAATCGATTTTTTAAACCCAGCCCTACCGTCCATGGCATTATCCTATGTGTCGTAGACATACAATAGCATGGCAGTAAGTGTGTGTGTGTGTGTGTGTGTGTGTGTGGTGGCGTACTCCAGGTTGTTCTGGAGGTAGTAGAGGACCCCCAGCTCATTGAGGGTCTTGGCGCAGTCGGTGGTGTCTTTCCCCAGGGTGAGCTCTTCCAGCTGCAGGGCCCTCCTCCTCAGCAGGGTGAAACCGTACTGAGGACACAGAGAGACGCGTTACCGGTCTCACAAACGCATACACACTCCTCCATCATCACCATCACCCCAACACACACATACACACACACACACACACACAAAGAGCTGTCATGTACGCTCACCATGTGACCCTTCTGACGGGCTGTCTTTTGGCGAATCCTCAGTGACCTCTTTCTCAGCTTCTCTGCTTGTTCATACCTGAGAAAACAAATGGCTTGTTTGCCTATTTTGGTCGCTCGCGCACAAACAATTGTGCGCTCGTCTGTGTGCATATATACTGTACGCTGTGTCCCAGGACCTCCTGATTGGACTTAAAGTCCTGGTCTAAGTCTTGGTGTGAGTCTAAAGCCCAATTTATGCTTCGTCGACCGACACTTTTAAAACCGACACAAACGCTCGACACTTTTGAGGTCATGGGCAAAAAAGGCGCTTCTCCCAAATAGAGAGAAGCACAACAAAATGAAAAGCGCGCAGCTGATTGTTGCCATAGAGACGACGTGAAGTGACGCCCGAAGCGTAAATGCTACATGTCGAGCGACACTTTTTTTTGTCGAGCCACACTTTTCAAGAAGCATAAATTAGGCTTAAGTCCCGCCGGTCTCCGTGTCTCACTTGTTCTGTTTCTGGTAGAGCATGGCGAGGGAGTCGAGCTCCCGGGCGACGCAGGCGTGCTCGGCGCCGTAGGCGTTCTCACTGATCTCCAGCGCCTGCTTGTACAGCTGCTCGGCGTTGCCGTATTTCCTCCACTGCACGTAGACGCCGGCCAGCTGGTGCAGCGAGCGCGCCACGCTGGGGTGGTCCGGGTCCAGCGCCGTCTCACGGATCTCCAGGGAGCGCTGCAGGGGGGCTACCGCCTGGGGGGGAGAGCGCGCACACACACACACACACACACACACACACACACACACACACAAATACACACACACACATGCGCACACACGCACACAAATACACACACACACACAAATACACACAAATACGCACACACACGCACACACACACACACGCGCGCACACACACGCACACACACGCACACACACACATACACACACACAAATACACATGCAGCAAAGGAACGTAAGACAACCTACTACCATGACATACTATCGCTACATTGAGAGAATTTGAACAATGCAAAGTTAAGCCTAGTATATACTTCCTAATACGGCTCGGTGTCGTCAGGCCAGTCAGCCAATCAAAGCTGTGATACGAGCCATGTGGCTCACAGACGTTCCAAATTACGGAACTGAGACAAAAATCGTGTCTCACGATGTATACAGTAAATGAGCCTTTAGTGGTATAAACCTGTCCAGCTATGTCACGAGGTATAAATGAGCCTTTAGTGGTATAAACCTGTCTAACAATGTCACGAGGTATAAATGAGCCTTTAGTGGTATAAACCTGTCTAACAATGGTATAAATGAGCCTTTAGTGGTATAAACCTGTCTAACAATGTCACAAGGTATAAATGAGCCTTTAGTGGTATAAACCTGTCTAGCTGTCTGCAGGGTCTCGTACCTGGCTTGGGAGCCCCAGGTCTTTGAGGAAGCGGCCCAGGGTCTCGTACAGGTTGGCCAGCTGAGTCATACTGTCTTCCCCCTCACAGCTCTTCTCATACTGCTTGAGGGAGTCAAAGTACTCAGTGGCCATGGAGCTTTTGTCTTTGCCCACGTACTGCCAGTAGGCCAGCAGCTCAGAGAAATGACCCCTGAAGGAAAAAAGGACAGAGAGCAAATACAAAAAAAAAAGTAAGCTAGGTTTAGATGAGGAGGTCCAGACGGACTGGACAGGCGCTGGTACTGACCGCTTGTAGAGGTTCTGGGAGACGAACAGGTTGAGCAGACTCAGCTGCAGCTTGCTCCTGTCCTCCTGCTGCTGCAGCAGCCAGGGAAGCTCGTCCGCCACTCGCCACGTCACCCTGTCGTCACTGCACGGACGCACGCACGCACGCGCGCACGCACACACACGCACACACACGGACACACACACACACACACACAAACATACAGAGACACGCAAACGCAAACAGCACTCCAGTCAGATTTCCTTTAAATGTAGCCGTTAGCTGGAGTACAGAGCCTTTCCAGGGAGCTAATACAGTCGGTACAATACAGTCTGGCTGTCTGGACCTTAGCTGCTGGCTGAAGTAGTGGATCAGAATCTCTCGGTATGTAGGTGAGCTGGTCCCTCCATTCATAAACTCCAGCCTCACAGCTTCCCAAGCCTGCAACACACACACACACACACACACACACGCACACGCACACGCACACGCACACAAAATGAATGGCAATGACCTTGTTAATCTCCTAGATAACACAAACAAGCTGACATCCCATCTACATTACAGTAGCGACATTCAAAAAAAAATAAAAAAAATAAGTGGCGACGCTCAACCACCGACATCTCCTTTGAGCAGACCGGCCGCGCCATCGCAATGGAAAGGCTCTTCCAGCCGAGTCACACGCCCGCTCTGATAACGTGGCTGTGTCCTTTTATGACTCATCGGAAGCAGTCCATTTAAATAAAGGTTTTCCCGGCTAAATGAAGCCTAGATACAAGGACTAGATCAAATGAATAAAAGCAGAGGGTCTGTTACCCGGACAGTTTCTCAGGCTGGCGGAAGCTTCCAGGAGGTGTGTGGACAGTGCAGCGTCCAACATTGACAACAGCTGGAAGTATGTGGATGGTCTACACCTGGTTAGGGTACCTAAAACCATTGTGCTCTCCATGGAATACCCAACAAATAAATGAACTACAATAGAATGCTGAGGAACTACAATAGAATGCTGAGTGAAAGTATAAGCCAAGCATTATGATGTCATAATAGGTGATGTGTTATTTTGTGACAAACTTCTTCACCATAACTATAGGCAAAACAAACTCTAACATTCTGATGATTCACACTTATTAACTTTCACCGCTGAGTGCAGCTGCTTTTGAATTGCATTTGGATGTTTATGGATATTTATAAAGAATACCAGTTTCATCATGGTTTTTGGACGGGTGAGTTTACTCATCACGTTAGTTCTGTTCATGGCAGGGGTCAAGATTGAGCCTCCATACGTCGAGACCCCCGGAGACCCCCTGCCCCCCCCCACGGAGCCGAGGCAGTGGGCTGCCACTCCACCCGTCACCTGCACCGTTAAGACTCTGGACTTGAACCCATCGGCCTCCCTCCACCTGACTGGTACTGAGGCCAGCACACCCAACGTCCACCACAGGACAAGAGAGGCCCTGGTTGAGCCAGAGAACATGACTGACCAGCCACTGGCTCGGGAAACTGAGGTCATCAGGACCTTTGACACCACCAATGTCCACCTGGGGACAAATGAGGCCCTGGTTGAGCCAGAGAACGTGACTGACCAACCACTGGCTCCGGAAACTGAGGTCATTACCTTGGACACACCTAACGTCCACCTGTGGACAAGGGAGGCCTTGATTGAGCCAGAGAACATGACTGACCAGCCACTGGCTCGGGAAACTGAGATCATCAGGACCTTTGACACCACCAATGTCCACCTGGGGACAAATGAGGCCTTGGTGGAACCAGAGAACGTGCCTAACCAACCACTGGCTCCGGAAACTAACGTAATCACGACCTTTGACACCCCCAATGTCCACCTGGAGACAAATGAGGCCCTGGTTGAGCCAGAGAACGTGACTGACCAACCACTGGCTCCGGAAACTGAGGTCATTACCTTGGACACACCTAACGTCCACCTGTGGACAAGGGAGGCCTTGATTGAGCCAGAGAACATGACTGACCAGCCACTGGCTCCGGAAACTGAGGTCATTACCTTGGACACACCTAACGTCCACCTGGGGACAAGGGAGGCCTTGATTGAGCCAGAGAACGTGACTGACCAGCCACTGGCTCCGGAAACTGAGGTCATGACCTTGGACACACCCAACGTCCACCTGGGGAGAAGGGAGGCCTTGGTGGAACCAGAGAGCACGATTGGCCAACGACCGGCTCAGGACACTGACATCACGAGTCTGTACAGAGCTCCGGCGATCCAGATCCAGCCTTTCTGCAGGACCAGCGTCTGGACCGCGGAGGCCCAAGTGAAGGCCTCCAAGTCCGGGGATCTCTCCGTCGAGACCGTGGAGGGAATCTCTTGGCTTTTGGTTGGACTGGGCCTTCTGTTGGGAATAAGAACCACCATGAGAGTCCTACAGGTAGGCTGGAGGATCACTGAGGGCCACTGGCGATGTAGGGAGGTCAGATAAAAGATCTGTGATATTTGTGCTCCGAGTGACAATGGCAATGTTTGTCTTCGTGTACTGATCCTTACCCACTTTCGTACGTGCTCCTTACTTATTTATTATTATTTTATTTTATGATGTGACGTGAAGCCGTTGAGCCAAATACAATTTCCCACCATTTTTCTCATCCAATCGATGAACAGGCTTATTCATTGCTCTGATTTGAAAGACCGGCGCTATAAGTAATGGACACCCCCTTCTCTGCTCTCTAGAGGTTGCGGAGGTCGGCAGGTCGCGGAGCTGAACAGAGAGGAGCAGAGATGCGAAGGGACCCTGTCGCTCAAACCCGGTCACACCTTGACCGCTCCTCCAGGAAGAGATCGGACCGGTACCTGGGGAGGAGGCGGCGCCGCACTCGCCGATAAGCACCTGTTGCTGCCGGGCACTGAGATCTTGTTGGTACCTGCTCAGACACGCCCACATCAACCTTTTACAGATTCCTTCCCCTCCCCTTGACGGAGGTTCAGAGAAGCTTAATGGACAGACATGCAGTAATTATCAGTACAATTAAGAGCTACAATGTCTGTTTGCTTTCAAAAAACCTTGCTCAGCATTCTACAAATTCCATACATTTTCTATTGTTTTCTGACTGGTGTGGCTGTGTCCTCATGTTATGAAGAAGGATCATTAAATAAATGCACAACCCCCAAAAAAGTCTATATTTCCTGAATCTGCTGATATGTCATCAAGCACCTACTCCTGTGGGGTGTTTCACAAAGCTGGCTAACTGAGTCAGCCTGATTTTTGCAATGAGTAAAACCTGGAAACTCAAATCTGGAACATGGATTGAAGTAAAAAAAAAAAAAAAAAAAAAAAGCTTTCGGGGTTTTACCTGTTGCAGACATCAGGCTTACTCAGGTATCCAGGCTTGTGATATTGGTATATCTGGTATTCCTGGGCCCAGAGAGCATGCATACCTGCAGGTGCTGGAACCTGATGAGTCCACAGCCGAAGGCCACCACACACAGCCTCTGGAGGCCGTGGAGCAGGGAGGAGAGCACGGGCAGACGCAGGTCCGGGAACACCTCCAGAACCTCCGACTCACTCAGCCCGTTATGGCTGGCACACACCAAACACAGCATCTGGGGCGGAACGCACGCACGCACGCACACACACACACAGGCAGGCAGAGGTAAATAAGCCTGTGCGCACACCAAGGTTCTAATAGTTGCTAATAATGCTTTTTTCATTATTTTTTATTTTTATATCATTTTAACTTTTTGTTTTAATTAGTTTTTAAAGCAGGTTTTCTAGTTTAGTTTCTTTCTTTTTTTTTTTTTTTAAATGCTTAGTTTTAGTTTAGTTCTTATTAGTTTTTTTTTAGTTTTTTTTCCTGCGCTAGCCTCGTGAGACCATCATGATCTTGTGAGTTCAGGTTGTTTCAGTCTGTGTGAAACAAACCATCTGGCGCACGTCAGGTTACTCCTGCGCAGGGGCACAGCTAAAGAAAAAATGGAGGATAGATTTCATATCCACCCAAAATACTAGGTATGTGTGAAATGAAAAAGACTATTTCTCTAAAAGACATTTTCTCTATAATTGTAGTTTATTTTAGTTAGTTTTGTAAACACACAACACCGTTTTAGTTAGTTATCGTTTTTTTATAAAGCCTAGTTTTTGTTTTTATTTCAGTTAACTAAAATGTTAATTTTAATGTTATTTTTAACACACACACACCAACAAACCAAGAAAACCTGAACAGAAAATGAGCTCTGACACTTGATATACCTGTGCGTCTTGAAAATAAAAGGCATGTAAAACTATTCCAACAAACACCCTGACATTAAGTAACGGCCACGGCGTCCCATGTAACCCAAGGAGTGAGGGGCAGTCAGTCAAGTGTTCACCTCTCTCATGATGTGTCTCTCCCGCTCCGTGCTGAGGGAGTCTAGCGCCACCTTGAGGCCCAGGCTGTAAAGGGACATGGTGTCCTGACATTGCAGACACTGCTCCAGAGTGCTCTCCAGTGACCAGGGTGACCTAGTGCTATGAGACACGTGTTGCTTTTATGAATATAGATCCATATACAGCATGTTTTGAAGTTGAATTTAATAGCTGCAAACAATGAAATCAACTCAAATTTGGCGACAAACGAAATCCAACTAGTGGTCCTCTTCTCCCACATCCGAGAACTTTCAATAAAATAAATAACTTGTATATCTAATCTTAATAATGCAATATACATATATATATATATTTATATATATATATATATATATATATATATATATATATATATTATACACTATACACTATACACACACACACACACACACAGCTCCCAAAAAATTAAGAGAACACTTAATCCCCACATCCAGCCCTCAATGGGTGAATGATTTTGGTTTTCCGTTGACCGCTCTGAAGTCATTTCCTTTTCGATGAATTACACAATGTGACGATAAAAGGTTTTCAACGTGATTATTCCGTTGGCTGAGATCGGCGATGATGGCGGATGAGTGGCGTGGCCCTCACTCACCTGGTGGTCATCCTGGCGAGGAGGGTGACGTACAGAGCGTTGCAGGTGGACGCTGACCGACAGTGTCTCTCCAGCTTCTTCTCCTATGGGAAACACAGAGAGACTCTGACTCTCTCCCTCTCTCCCCTCTCTCCCCCCTCTCCCCCCTGTGGGAAACACAGAGAGACTCTGACTCTCTCCCTCTCTCCCCTCTCTCCCCCCTCACCCCCCTGTGGGAAACACAGAGAGACTGACTCTCTCCCCCTCTCCCCCCTCTCCTCCCTGTGGGAAACACAGAGAGACTCTGACTCTCTCCCTCTCTCCCCCCTCACCCCCCTGTGGGAAACACAGAGAGACTCTGACTCTCTCCCCCTCTCCCCCCTCACCCCCCTGTGGGAAACACAGAGAGACTCTGACTCTCTCCCTCTCTCCCCCCTCACCCCCCTGTGGGAAACACAGAGAGACTCTGACTCTCTCCCTCTCTCCCCCCTCACCCCCCTGTGGGAAACACAGAGAGACTCTGACTCTCTCCCCTCTGTGGGAAACACAGAGAGACTCTGACTCTCTCCCTCTCTCCCCCCTCACCCCCCTGTGGGAAACACAGAGAGACTCTGACTCTCTCCCCCCTCACCCCCCTGTGGGAAACACAGAGAGACTCTGACTCTCTCCCCCTCACCCCCCTGTGGGAAACACACAGATACTCTGACTCTCTCCCCTCTGTGGGAAACACACAGATACTCTGACTCTCTCCCCCGCCCCTCCCCTTGCAATCTCCAAACCCACTGACCACTGCACTGACTCTTTTGCAGTCCGAATTGCACTGCTGTTTTTTTTTTTGCACTAGGTTTGTATCGCTGCACTTTACTGTATGAGTCATGTCATGCACTGTCCTGTCCTGTCCTGTCCTGTCCTGTCCTGTCCTGTCCTGTCCTGTCCTGTCCTGTCCTGTCCTGTCCTGTCCTGTCCTGTCCTGCACTGTCCTGCACTGTCCTGCCCTGTCCTGTCCTGTCCTTGCACTTGTCCATTGTTGTATTGCTGTAAGCACCACGGGTCAGAAAAAAGTCCTATGTATGTAAGTACACATGGCAATAATTGAATTGTGATTCTGAGAAGCCCAGTCTTTCTTCATCTCAGCTTGATCCACAAGGAGAACTGTTCTCCACCATAATACAGTTACACTTCTACTATATCATTATTATGATATATGAACAATTATTATTGTTTGTTTATGATTGTGTTAGCTCGTCGACACCGCAAATGAGGGAAACCTCAGTGTCTAATGAGTTGAAATAAAGGTTTGAAATGAAATGAAATATCAGGGTTCAGGAGTAGGGCTCAAACCCACCTGGTCTTTAGTCAGTTTCACATCCATAGCCTGACACTCAGTGTCGATCACACTCTTCACCTCTCTGGGGTTCAGGGGGTCCAGATGAAGGGTGGGCCACAGCCTGGGAAAACACGCACGCACGCACGCACGCACGCACGCACGCACGCACACACACACACACACACACACACACACACACACACACACACACACACACACACACACACACACACACACACACACACACACACACACACACACACACACACACACACACACACACACACACACACACACACACACGGAAAGAACACTGTGGATATTCCATGCAGACTGTACACAGGCGGACCGATCTGAGGTGTTTACCTGTGTGTGTGTGTGTGTGTGTGTGTGTGTGTGTGTGTGTGTGTGTGGTGATGGGAGTCCTCCCCTACCTCCAGGCCTGAGGACAGGTCTCCACGTTGACAGACACCACCACCCTCACGTTGACGGGCAGCGGGTCGATCAGCCACTTCATGTGCCTCTCCGCTTGCTGAGGGGCACACACACACACACAAACACGCACGTACACACACACACGCACACACACAAACACACACACGCGCATGCACGCACACACCCAGACAAACACACACACGCATGCGCACACACACACACGCACGTACACACACACACACGCACACAGACAAACACACACGCGCATGCATGCACACACCCAGACAAACACACACACGCATGCGCACGCACGCACGCGCGCGCGCGCACACACACACACACACACACACACAAACACAAAGGCGAGTGCAAGGTCAAGCTCATTATCTAACTCTCCTTTGTGAATTTAAAACACACACGCTTTGCAAAAAGTCTTGATCTGGAACACGGAGATAAAGCCCTGGTCAATAACACCATCAGGCGTAGTAAATTGAATGTGAGTGTGCGCTGATTGGAACCTGTATAATTGAATGTGAGTGCGCTCTGATTGGAACCTGTATCTGGTCGATGGAGTCGATGATGATGATGATGTTGCCCTGGTGGCGGGCGGACAGTCTCTCCAGCCAGCGAGGGAACTCCTCCAGGATCTTGCTGGGGTCCATGGACAGACCCGAGATGGTCCAGAAGTGCTGCAATAGCTGACGGGAGAACACAGCGGCCCGCGCCAAACACGCCTCAGTACCGACATTCAACGGGCTCTCTAATATCCAGCAGCCAATACGACTAGCACACTTGGACATGCCCAAGACTACAGTAGGCTAAAGACCAGAGGTGACCGAGCCTTTGCGCCGGCTGCCCCTAGGCTCTGGAACAGCTCGCCCCTCCACATCAGACCCACCCAGACCCTCAATGTTTTAAAATCTTTATTGAAGACCCACTTTTTCTCCCTGGCCTTCAATTCTAGTTGAGCATGACTCCCAGGCTAGTGTGTGTGTTGTTGTCTTTGTGGGTATTGTTGTGTGTGCGTGTATGGTTGTGTCTTGAAGTGTCATTTTTGTAATTTATTTTTCACCTACCTGTACAGCACTTTGGTCGACCTTAGTCGTTTTAAACGTGCTTTATAGATAAAGTTTAAGTTGAGTTGAAAAATAAAAGAAACAAACTCAGGATAGGGATGTAACGATAACCGGTTTAGTGATTACATTTATCTAAATAAAATGATCACTAAAACCGTGTTTGATTACCATGCTTTGATCAACTTTGATACTCTCCAGCATCAACCAAAACTACAGTCTCCCAGACGCATTATTTTAATGTTTGCACAAACAAAAAGTGCAGTGCGGTTAATTTTCTTAGCGGTTTTCAATATAAAACTTCAGTTTTAGTGTGTGTATCAGTAGTTTCGGAACATTTTCAGGACATTTTAACAGTATCACGATAATACCGATAACCGTGATAATTTTGATCGCTATAATTGTGATTATATTTTCATATCGTTACATCTCTAGCTGCGTCTTCATTACACTTTTTCGCAAAATAAAAGCGATATTTCTAAAGTTTCGACAAAGTACAATTGCGACTTGTAGGTGTTTCCATTGGAAGGTGTTTTGCGCAAGAGCCATAATTCTCGTAGTCTAGTCTCACGACGCCACACAATTCACGCAAAGCGCAACCAGGAAGTAAACCATGGATGTATTAAGTAAACAAACCGTTGTAATATTTGAACTTTATTTTAGCTTTCCCCTCGGCTCCGCTCTTAAACAGCGCACGTTTCTCGTATCGTTGCTTTAGGGTCTTCCACTTGCTCCGGAGGCATATCGCGTCATTTTTTGAAGCGAGCAAATCACGTGACCCCTACCTCTTCTCCTGTTTAAATTTGAAAAAAGTGTTTCCATTACGCTTTTGCGATATACTTCTATATCAACTTCTGAAAAACCACCTCATGAGAGCGTAAAAACGTTTTATCGAAATGTAGGTGTTTCCATTACCAATTTTTTATTGCGATATTTAGGTTTTGCGCAATTCTAGGTGTAATGGAAACGCGACTTCTAACTCACGACAAAACTGTCTGGGCTTGGGCCTGTGGGGGGAGAGGGGCGGGGCAGGGCTTCGGCCTGTGGGGGAGAGTGGCGGGGCGGAGCTTACCTTGACTGTGAGGCGTTTGATGATGAGGACGGGCTCGGAGCTGGAAGACAGAGGTCGCCCCACGAAGTGGTAGAGGAACAGCGTGTTGGGGGAGTGCCTCTGCTGCAGCTCGATCCTGACCGGGAAACAAGACCGCGCCACACTGAGCGGTCTGGAGGTGGCGACGCGCAAACATTGTGACGCCAAGTCACTGATCTACGCCCTGTGATGAGGTGCGGTGTGTGACGGAGGAGAGATGAAGCCTAGAGGCTGTGTGTTCTCACCATGTGGACAGAAGGAGAGATGAAGCCTAGAGGCTGTGTGTTCTCACCATTTGGACAGGAGGAGAGATTTGCCGGAGCCCGGCCCCCCGGACACCAGCAGAGGCGGGGTCGGAGGAGGGGCTGCCACCATGTCATTCAGACGCTCTATGTACTGACGAACACACACGCACACACACGCACACACACACACACAGACACAGACACACACACGCGCACACACACACACACCACATAACAGGTTATAGCAGGATAACACCAAAAGTTATGTGAGTTTGCAGTGAGGAAAGGTAGAGGATAAGGGAGAGAGAGAGAGAAGGAGAGGTAGAGGAGAAGAGAGAGAAGGAGAGTTAGAGGAGAAGAGAGAGAGAGAAGGAGAGGTAGAGGAGAAGGGAGAGAGAGGAGAGGTAGAGGAGAAGAGAGAGAGAGAAAGAGAGGGAGAGGTAGAGGAGAAGGGAGAGAGAGGAGAGGTAGAGGAGAAGAGAGAGAGAGGGAGAGGTAGAGGAGAAGGGAGAGAGAGAAGGAGAGGTAGAGGAGAAGAGAGAGAGAGAGGGAGAGGTAGAGGAGAAGGGAGAGAGAAGGAGAGGTAGAGGAGAAGGGAGAGAGAGAGAGAGAGGTAGAGGAGAAGAGAGAGAGAGAGGAAGAGGTAGAGAAGAAGAGAGAGATAGGGGGAGAGGTAGAGGGCGGCGGTACCTTCTGGAAGCCCAGCTGGGAGGCGGCGCTGCAGGCTCGCTGGTACGCCTCCGTCTGCTCCTGCTCGTCGTGCAGGTCCCACAGGACGTCTCCGGAGTCCTCCTCTCGTCCCTCCTCCGTCCCCGGGTCCTTACCGTCCCCATCGCTCTCCTCCAGCCCCAGCAGCTCCTGAAACACAGAGAGAAGGTGAGGGAAGCCCCATGGAAAAGATACTAGAAAAACACATTATCTCATCGACCATCGGAGAGCAATCCCCTGTGAAATTGAGGACGTCCTGCGCCCCTACCTGTTTGATGACCTTCTCAAGTTGGGCATAAATCATCGCTGCTCCCTCCTCTGCAGAGCCACTGTGGTCCACTACCTGTGACAATAACACAATGGTTTAACCCTAGACTCTGTGGTCCACTACCTGTGACAATAACACAATGGTTTAACCCTAGACTCTGTGGTCCACTACCTGTGACAATAACACAATGGTTTAACCCTAGACTCTGTGGTCCACTACCTGTGACAATAACACAATGGTTTAACCCTAGACTCTGTGGTCCACTACCTGTGACAATAACACAATGGTTTAACCCTAGACTCTGTGGTCCACTACCTGTGACAATAACACAATGGTTTAACCCTAGACTCTGTGGTCTACTACCCATGACAATAACACAATGGTTTAACCCTAGACTCTGTGGTCTACTACCCATGACAATAACACAGTGGTATAACCATAGTCTCGCATGGCCAGACCTTTCTACCCTGTTCGTTACTGGCGGGGCCAGTGCTGGAGAGAGGTCTGGCCCTCGCGGGGCCAGTGCTGGAGAGGGGTCTGGCCCTCGCGGGGCCAGTGCTGGAGAGGGGTCTGGCCCTTGCGGGGCCAGTGCTGTCAGGGGTCTGGCCCTTGCGGGGCCAGTGCTGGAGAGGGGTCTAGCCCTTGCGGGGCCATTGCTGGAGAGGGGTCTGGCCCTTGTGGGGCCAGTGCTGTCAGGGGTCTGGCCCTTGCGGGGCCAGTGCTGGAGAGGGGTCTAGCCCTCGCGGGGCCAGTGCTGGAGGGGGTCTGGCCCTCGCGGGGCCAGTGCTGGAGAGGGGTCTGGCCCTCGTGGGGCCAGCGCTGGAGAGGGGTCTGGCCCTCGTGGGGCCAGTGCTGGAGAGGGGTCTGGCCCTCGTGGGGCCAGTGCTGGAGAGGGGTCTGGCCGCGCCCGATCATCACTGATATGGGGAGATTTCTTTAAACCCCTGGGGTCCGTGTTGATTTTATTTCCGCTTTGTGATTTTGGAGTTGTCTGATACTAAATTTCATCAACTTAACACAAACTTACTCCAAAGTGGTTAATATTTTTATTTGAAGGACAATCACAGCTACATTTATATGCCATCAATAGTTTCTTCAGTACCATATTCAGCTTGTAAATACATCTACAAACACAAGTCATAAAGACTATTTTTATGCCCTCACAAATGCTGTAAAAACACACCCTAAACAATAGTGTTGAAATGTTTTGACAAAACTTTTGTGAATGACTTGTGAATTGCCTTGCATTTTTTTTACTGCTATGTGCAGGCTAATTTACAGTCTGGTATAGTGGTACCAGCGCGTCCTTCGACCTCAGGGGGTTAAACCGATCTCAGAATCGTCTTGGGCGGCGCCAAGCTTGTTTTCCTTTTTGTTAACGGTTCCCTTGCAGAATAGTGTTTGGGTATTGGATCTGATTAGAGGCTTATGTCAAAAACCGACATCCGTTGAGCCAGACTAGTACAACCCCGACGCCACTCCCGACCACGGGATTACCCACTCATACTCATTACCCATCGACGAGCCCAAGAGTTTGTGACGAGCCTTTGCTTGTCCCCGTTCCTACCTTGACCTTGGCGGCCTTGTCCACGGCGTTGACCCTCTCCAGCAGCTGTCGGGTGGGCCCGCTGAGAGGGTGGGCCTCCAGGGTCCTGAGGTAGAGCACCAGGGGACGACCGTCCGGGTTCTTGACGAAGGCCTCCTCCGCGTCCTCCACCGCTGAGCTGCAAGAGAGTTCCAGCGCTCTTGTTATTTTGTGTGTGCGTTACATCACATGAGAAGAATCAGAAGGCAAATGAGAGAGCGGGGAACGACATATGAATCGCCGTGAGAGATTCCAACCCGGGTCTCTCTGGGTGCGAGGGAGTGAGAGAGAGGGAAAGAGAGAGAGAGAGAGGGAAAGAGAGAGAGGGAGAGAGAGAGACAGAAAGAGAGAGAGAGAGATAGAGAGAGACAGAGAGAGAGAGAGAGAGAGAGAGAAAGAGAGAGAGAGGGAGAGAGGGAAAGAGAGAGAAAGAGAGAGAGAGAGAGAGAGAAAGAGAGAGAGAGACTGACCTGGTGATGGCAGACTTGAGGAGGAGCACGCACACGGAGCTCCGCTCGATCTCCTGCTTGCGCTCCAGGGCGTACGCGCCGGCGCTCTCCTCGGGGAAGCAGACGTCCAGGTAGAAATGACCCAGCCCCTCACACAGCCTCCGCAGCATGGGGGTGTACTTCTGCGCAGGAGAGAGGAGACACATACGGAGGGGGGCGGGGGGTCAGGCAGAGAGAGAGAGTCATGGAGAGAGACAGAGTCAGGCAGAATGGAGAAAGCGCATCCACAGGGGGTTGAGGCCGGCTGGGTTGAGGCCGGCGGGGTTGAGGCCGGCTGGGTTGGGGCGCAGGAGCACCTGGGTGAAGATGTCCAGCTCAGCCTCGGTCTCCTGGGTGCAGATAAGGTAACAGCGAACCGTGTTGCTCCATAAGGCCTGGGACACGAGAGGGGAGACCTGCAGCAGACTGGCCACGGCAGCATCCCAGTCATCTGGGAACACACAGGAATATACTATTATACTGGACTGTAGGTACTATTTTGGGGGGAAACCTCAGTTTTATGCCGAGTAGACTACCAGCATATATAGGCCTATATTCTTCGCTGTCGTTCTGACTGAGCTCGCTTTTCACAATCGCGGGAAATCTCCCGACATGACACAAAATGGATATGAAGACAAAATGTTTAAGATACTGATAACCTGTCTATTAATTGTCTATATTACTAGTGGTCCAAACCATGGACAATGCAAGAAAGAGGGATGGGCTGCACTTGAAATAAGCTATCGAACACATTGGGAGAGGATCTGAATTGCAATTTCTATTCTATATTTTTATCATTTTGGCACTGGTGATTTTCCTTTGGCTCTGGCTAAAATCTCTTTGGGGGGTGCCAAAAAAACCTCTATGCAGGAAAAACCCTGCCAATGCAATTGACAAGACAAGAAAACAAAACATTGGAATGGCACAAAGAGTATTCATCTTACCTCGGCTCACATTGGCAAACGGGCCCTCCACGTCAATCAAACTGTGGGCGAACTCTGGTCCCCTGAACGTCTGCTGCAGTTGCATCATGCTGCCCATAGAGGGCTCACTTCCCAGCACTCCTCCACCCCAGTACTCACACTGGGTCCCCGCAGCTTCAAGACAACACAATCACACAAAACAGTGTCACATCCTTCTGCCCAACCCATTATACACATCACATCGTACAGAGATCGCGTGTTGAGCATGTGAGTGTGTGTGTGCGCATTGTTCCGTAGGAGTGGGATGATAGGTGTGTAGTTGTCCGGTCTTTGGATTCATATTCGGATCTACCTGTAACAGTGGTCCGGTTCTCATCAGAGTCCGAGTCATCCAGGTCGTACACTAAAATCCCCTGAGCCTGCAGCTGCTGAAGCTTGGCCTCCAGATCCCTCTTGGCTCTCAACAGATCCTGGATCTCCTTCTCTTTGGTCTCTCGGAAGATCTACCATGTAAATGGACAGTTGGGGGGAGGATCTAGTGTGGTTGAAGTGTACTTGACTTGAAACTGGACATATAGGCCCTATTGTGATCCTTACCTTGAACTGCCGTTTGACTTTGTCTCTGTCGTGCTCAAAAGTGGCAGCCCTCTCCATGGCTTGATACTTTGCCTCCAGGGCGCTCTCCTTCTCCCTCAGGATCTTCTGGTAAGTCTTCTGCAGAGCCTGTCGAAAAAAACATGCTTCAGTCTTCAGTCATTCTTATGAGATGATGGCATCTCTTTCTTCCACCAAGTAGACGCACTAATATATTTTTTTCTATGTATTTTTTAAAGATATTTATCAAGATGTCTATTTTATTTGGATAGGTGTACAGTGTACAGACAGACAGGAGAGGCAGGAGAGAGAAGGGGAACTAAGAACTCGCCTTTACACGACACACACCCCAACCCCATGAGCCACTGGTGGCGCACACCGCTTTACATTATTTTGAGAAACAAATCAATGTATTGACAAGCAGAAACATTCCTTCCGATCCTTCTGACTATATCAGAGCTAATTAAAATAGAATCCTGGCATCGAGGCTACGGAGGGAATCTAACGATGACCCAGGTGAGCTCACCTGCAGCTCAGTCCTCAGCCTCTTGTTCTCCTCGTCCAGTTTGGCCTCTTTCTTCTGCATGGAGGCCACCTCGTTGTTCTTGCTGACCCGGAAGATCTCGTACTCCTTGCGGAGCCTCTCGTACTCTGCCGTGTACTCCAGGTCCACGGAACCCGTGGACTTGAAGCTGGCGCCGATCGCCCGGGGCCCCCGGCGGAAGGAGCTGCGCAGGAGGCGGGCTTTCGGTTTGACCTCCACGGGGATCTCGCAGGCCTCCCCGCCCTCGCCTCCGTACGCGTCCTCAATCACCTCCCCTGGGCTGACCAGAGAGGAGGCTGTACCCATGGCGGTGGTTGTGGACGGCCACCTCAGTGGCCTTGGGCACGAGACCTCACTCAGCTCTTTGGCTGCCCATGGCTGCTCCTGGTATCCTGAGGAGGAGGAGCCTATCGTTTTTCTACCATCTGAGACTCATCTTTGCGCTCACCCGAGATAGTGGAGCAATGTTAACGTTTAGCTAATTTGAATTTTACGTTAATAGCTACACTCTCAAAGACTCAAAACACTAGCTAACTTAGCTAGCTACAGTTACTCAAAGATAGTTGACTTTGACTGCTTTTTTGACACACCTTGATTTTACAGTCAGCAGCTCAACTGCATCGGTGACTAAGGTTGGCACATATCGGTATCAGTCTCGTTTACACCTAACTACAGTTCTATCTAGCTAGCATGGTTAACAGGCACTAATGTTACTTTAAATATTACTTGTAGCTAGCTAACGTTGGCTAACTAGCATTGTAGCTAACGTTAGCTAGCTAGCTACCGTTAGCCTCCCAGCTTGCTATCTGGCTACAGCAGAAATACAATTGAACGGTTGCATTAATGGCAGACACAAAACACTACGGAAACCCGTTATTTTCTTAAGAGTCATGTCGCTCATAGTTTCCCTGTGAACTGGTAACACTTCATATTAAGTATTTCTTCAGCTAAACAAGCAAAACGTTTTGAGCACCTACCTCCTCGGCTTCTTCCTTGCTGCCTTGGTAACAAGGTTCCTCCCTACGGATACCCACCGCAGTCAAAGTACTGTAGTTGACTCACGAAAACGAAAAGGATGCTCTTCTTGTCAATCCGTCACACTGTAAATGCACAATAGCCTATACCAAAATACTCAATCAGAAACTCAGCTCTGATAGAACGACTTCATATGAGTTTCCTATTGATCAGTTGATTGTCTTCTTGAATTGATACATCATTAATTAAGATGGATTTTTTAAACCGATTTATTATATGCAACTCTTAAGCTTTATTTTCTTTAGATGCAGACAGGCAGTATAGCATTATTCGGGTTATGAACACTACAGTATGTATTTTCTGTTGTAGAGCACTTACACAAACAATATAAGTGCGGCAGTATTCTCTACAAGTGAGTAAGTTACTACTTGCAAACCGACTTGAGACCTACAGTACTTGCAAAGTTGGTAAAATTCCTATCTTTTAAAAATATTTTATTCCATTGAGAAAATATATATCTTGAATTTTTATACACCCTCTTAACATATTTATTTGTCAATGCAAAAAGGTCAATGCAAAGTTCAAGCATTCCAAGAAAGAAAGCCCAAAAATGATCTAATGCTCAAATCTTCTAGGCTAAACAATTTCATGATCACATGTTGATCTCGTAATTTTCACACCTTTATTTTTCAAAACTTTTTAAAACATCTACACCTACAGTAGCCTATTCTTCTGGAAAGTGTAGATGATGATAGTCAGCCCTTCCTATTCTATTCTCTCATTACCTCCACCCCGGCAACAGCGCAGGCCGAGAGGTAATGTTTTCAGTGGCGTGCGTGTGTGTGCGCATCTATTAGTAGGATTATGCAAAAACTACTGAACCAATTTTCACGAAACTTGGTGGAAGGGTGTAGCACGATCCAACTTAGAAGCCATTACATTTGGGAGCGGATCCGAATCACGGGTCTGGTCCATGGGCCGCCCAAACACAGCTATACTGGCCATTCATTTCCATTCATCTTTTGGACTATGATTACGCATAAAACGACCAAACTGATTTTTATGAAACTCGGTGAAGGGGTGCATCATGGGCCACCTTAGAACCCCTTCCATTTTGGAGTAGATCCAAATCACGGGCCGGATCCACAAATGAAAACAAAATTTAGAACGAAGCCAGCTCCAGCTCAGTGTGGGGATGCTAGAGACACGGGGTTTGGACTGGGATGTGAGGGGGGAGAGCCCGGAGTGCACTGCATTGCCCCCCGCTGGCTGTGTCCCCAGGGGGGCGCCACAGAGCCGACCAACTACAGCCACCCATTCACCTCCAGTCATTTTTACCTCCGCCCCAGTGAATCACGAGCCGCCCAAACACGGCCCCGACGGCCATTCACCTCCATTCATTTTTTGGACTAGGATTACACAAAAACTACCAGACTGCCTTTCATGAAACTTGGTGGAGGGGTGTAGCATGGGCCAATTTAGAAGCCATCCAATTTTGGCATGCACAGAGCTGTATTCAGGGGCGGAGGTCTGTGCTCTCTGAGCACCATTTCTACAGTAGTTTGTAAATGATAATGGTAAAAGTTTGTAGATGCTTAAGCTTGTAGAAACATAGAGACACTGCTTCAGGTTGTGGTTTGTTATTTATCTCCCCTGCCTTTGCAAAAGAGGTTAAGCAGAATATTCTGATAAACCCTAGCAAGAAAAAAGTACATAACTGGATCGAGTACTCCACTCACACAGGTCATGGCAGAAGTGATTCGATTGGCTTTTGCCAGGGTCTCAATGGATGATTCTGTCACATGGCCGTGAATTTGTCTTTCAATGTAGATGATCCGGCTCACCCAGTAGGGCATAAAGGCCACCAGGAAGTTGGCCATGATCAGAATGATCATCCTGATTGCCTTGTCTCTCACTGGTCTCTCCTCTTGTTGCGTGAGGCTCCTCAGTTTAATTAGAATCAAGATGTAGCAGACCACTATGATGACCAGAGGTATAACAAAAGCAACTATAGTTGAAACAAACGCTTTGGGAGAAGGATTTTCCAGGTAGATCTGGTTGCACGTGGTCGAGTTGTCCACCTCAACAGTCACAGGTTTATTGGCCAGTAGCAGGGGGCACATGGACACTATCACCGCCACCCATAGGATTGCAGCGAACACTTTGGCGTATGGGGCTGTCCTGACCGACCGTGACCTAAGTGGGAAGACCAGGGCGAGGAGGCGGTCGAGGCTGATGCAGGTCATGAAGTAGAGGCTGCAGTACATGTTGAGGTAGAAGAGAAACCCAACCAGGCGACAGAGGGTCTGGCCAAAGGGCCAGTGGCAGTCGGAGAGGTGGTAGGCTATACGCACGGGGAGGACCAGAACATAGGAGACATCAGCTATGGTTAGGTTGCTCAGGAAAACGTTGGAAGGGGATGTACTTCCTTGGCGACAGAAGGCCCACAGGGCCAATGCGTTACCGGGTACGGCCATGATGAACACCAGGAAGTAGAAACTAGCAAAGAGGATGTTCTCCTGGTGGGGGCCTCTGGCGTACAGGGCTTGTCTCTCTTCTTCAGTGTAGTTCATGGCCCTTTGGTGGAATCAGCCTGGGTTGTAGTGAAGACACAAATGCATTCTTGATAGAGAACAGTGGAAGACTGTCACACTTTAGGTGCATAATATACTGTAAAGTGTCTTCAATCTTTCCACACCAATTATACACTAGGTACAATAAACATTAAACAAGGTGGTTTCTTTATAACCTCCAGCTGGTGTTATGATCAGCACGGATGAATACGACAAAATAAGTCTAGACATTTCCATCGTATGGTGATGGTTAGTAAGAACTAAAATACCGAACTGACTTCATCAGTCACGAATGACGACAGACATCTTATGGATGAAATAAAATCCCTATGCAAAATACTACTTTGTGCAAAAGTTGCCTCACTACAAATAGCCTACATATTTTTCCACTTTGGGTTACACTTTACCTCAGGGGCGGGGTGGCCATCGGGAGGTTGGGGACGACTCCCGAACGGCCGACCCATCCAGGCCGAACCGGCTGGGGGAAAAAAAATAAAAAAAAATATTTTTTGGGGGGGGGGGCGGCCGGCCGTATGACCTGCTTTGGGAGGAAGAAAAAAAAAAAGACTATCTCTGATAAAGTTGTTATTTATCAATTTCTCGTGTTAGTATTGGTATAATGGGCCGGCCAGCCTGGCCCTCGCAGACACAGAGCACAGAGCAAAACGCGGCCTGTCAGACCTTCACTGTTTAGTGACTGGATAATGTTTTCATTCTGTCCTTGGCTTGGGTGAGGGTTTCAGACTGTAGTAGGCTAGGGTGAGGGTTAGGGTTAGGGTTATAGGGTTATAGGGTTATAGGGTTATAGGGTTATAGGGTTATAGGGTTATAGGGTTAGGGTTAGGGTTATAGGGTTAGGGCTTGGGTGACGGTTTCAGACTGTAGTAGGCTAGGGTTAGGGTTATAGGGTTAGGGTTAGGGTTAGGGTTAGGGTTAGGGTTATAGGGTTAGGGTTATAGGGTTAGGGTGAGGGCTTGGGTGAGGGTTTCAGACTGTAGTAGGCTGAGCAACTACTCACACTCTCCTGCACCACCATGACCTTCACACCATGACCTTCACACCATGACCTTCACACCATGACCTTTACACCATGACCTGCACTCCAGAGAATCTCCATTACTTAACCCTCTCTCTGTCTCCTCCTAGTCCTGAAAGTGTTCAGGGTCAAAGTTCCCGCACCTCCTGGTCCCCTCCCACTCTGCTTAACCCCCCGACCTTGCCCCCCCTCCTCCCCCTCCCCCTCCCCCTCCCCCTCCCCCTCCCCCTCCCCTCCCGCAGGTCACGGCGTCGGCGTGCGCCGCCGCCCTAATGAAGGAGATTAAGAGGAGCGAGCGAGGGGTGCCGGTCCACTACAGCCAGCCCATCTGCTGAGGGGTGTGGAGGGCCAACCAGTGCAGCCACTGGCAACGTTTAATGCAAACTTAAATGGAGGTCCCCCGCCCCTGTTTCTTCTTCTCCTGCTGCTTTCACTGCTGCTTCACACAGGAAGTGTGGACCCAGAAGGGATGTTTACTGTTAAGTAGTTGAGTGTGATTTGCATGGTCAGCTGGTGTGAACCAGAATAGTCTCAGGACTGTGTTCCATGTTCGTACCAGAAGGGCATCGTGTTTCTATGAATCCATTCCACAGGGGTCAGTAAATTGGCTGGCATTGTGCATTTTACATTCAATCATTTATTTTTGTATTGTATAGCCTAGCATGCTAGCTTCACTATGACGTTGGCATAACAGCTTCTGATGGCCACATTAAGAAGTGAACCTAGTTGTATTATGCAAATAAAAATGCATTTATTTCGGCCTTCCGGGAGTCCGTTTATAAGAAGGGCCCGGCCATGTGGCTACTGCTATGAACCATCCAGACCCCTCAGGTCGTCTGGCACAGGTCTACTTTCTGTCCCCAGAGCTAAAACAAAACATGGAGAAGCAGCATTCAGTTTTTATGCTCCACATATCTGGAACAAACTTCCAGAAAACTGCAGGTCTGCTGCAACTCTTGGTTCTTTTAAAACAAGCCTGAAGACTTTTCTTTTTGCCACTGCTTTCTAAGAGGAGCTATGTTTATCAGTATACTGCACTGTAACTTTTATTCCTGTATTCTATTTGTCCTGCTTTTTGTTTAAATATCTATAATGACTTGCTTTTTGTTTTAATGCTTTTAATTTGTCCTGCCTTTTGTTTTAAATGTCTATAATGTCTTGCTTTTTGTTTTAATGCTTTTAATGTCTCATGTAAAGCACCTTGAATTGCCCTGTGGCTGAAATGTGCTATATAAATAAACTTGCCTTGCCTTGCCTTGCCTTACTGAGACGGGCTCAGGTGTCGTTAGAGAGAATCCCCTTCCTGCTCCCCAGAATGGCTGTTGAGTGAAGCGACAGGCCGGCAGCCTGTGGTAATAATCGAGGCTTTGGCTGCACAAGCAGTTGATCCCGAGGACCTCGAGTGCAGAAAGCTGCTTTTCTAGTGACCAAATGATGCCGAGAGACTCGCCAGTTTGCGTCATCTGACAAAAATAGCCGGTAGAGATTTTCCAAACGCTTGTTTGTACGTTTGTTACACTGTAATCCAAGTATTTCCGTCCTGTTACAAATGGCTGTATTCTAATGTTGTTCTACTGAGTATCTTGGCCAGTAGTTGAAAAAATAAACATTCTTAAGTGCTTCTTTTCTTTAACGCCGGCTCCTGTCTGTCTGTGATTGAATGAGTGCTTGAGGAAGAACACCACAGACCAATGTTGTGGATTAACTTTATTTTTAATATTTATTTTTTATTGTATTATATGTACATTGATTAACCGAGTAACAAAAAGACATGATCTGTACACCATGCAGTCCCAGGATGAGAAGGTCAGAGGTCAGGTGTGTGATGTGGCAGCGATGCAGTCCCAGGATGAGAAGGTCAGAGGTCAGGTGTGTGATGTAGCAGTGATGCAGTCCCAGGATGAGAAGGTCAGAGGTCAGGTGTGTGATGTATACAGCAGTGATGCAGTCCCAGGATGAGAAGGTCAGAGGTCAGGTGTGTGATGTAGCAGTGATGCAGTCCCAGGATGAGAAGGTCAGAGGTCAGGTGTGTGATGTATCACTGATGCAGTCCCTCTCGGCGGGAGAGCACAGGAAGTACACCTGAAGAACACAACACACTGTCCAGAGACCTCCTGATGAGATGCATCACTATACCATACAATAGTGTTTATAGATTAGGACTGAGATGTATTATCTGAGAGGGTGTTGGTTGGAACCCTGGCTCTTCAATGAGCTTTGAGTTGAAGACGAGAGCTCCACAGAGGGCAGTTTGGCCTGGCAGGATGGAAGGGTGTAGCCAAACCAAGCCCTCCTCTCCAGTCTATACCACCTGGCAGTCCTCCTTCAGTCTAAACCACCTGACAGCCCCCCTCACCAGTCTACACCACCTGGCAGCCCTCCTTCAGTCTACACCACCTGGCACCTCTGTGACAAGCTGACTGCTTTGAAAACAGTCTTTAATTGTGGCCTGTTCCCCACCATCTGATCAACTATAGAAGTTTGTGCCTAAAGCCTAGTTTTGTCAATCCATGCTCAAAACATGCACGGCTGGTATACTTCCATCCACTCCCGTCTCTTCCTGGGCGCAGCACAGCAGGAATGAGAAAGAGGGGGGAATGGGTGAATTAATTTGAGTGTGACGCCCTCTAGTGGTGAGAATTGTGAGTCACATACTGAGAACCTAGGTCAAGTACACACACTGTACATTTGACTTGAGGTGCATTAGATTTATCTCAGTTTGCACTTTTGAGGCCCAAGTATGAGAGAGCTAACCGTCTTTTATCCATATCTGGGCAACATAACGCATGAAAGAAACATGAGACAACTTTAAAGGTTATGTACATTTATACAGTTTCACAAATACAGTACGTCATTAACAGTAATGTCACATGACACACAGACATTCAGATATGGAGCAACATAGAACCATTTGGGGGAGTCGATCGCCTTGTTGAGAGGGGTCAGGGAATAATTTTTACAGCTCACTTATCTGGCCACCGGGTGATTACTGTTTTTTTGCTTCCCTCTGGAATATGTAGAGAGTGGGTCGTATGCCCACCTCCCTTGTTCTCTGTAAAGTGCATTGTGTTGCCTCTGGGTATGAAATGCGCTATACAAATAAAGCTTTGATGGAGCAAGCTCCTGGAGTATGTTTGTCTACCAGCTAAGAACATTTATAAAGCAATAAATTACATTTTCAGAGTAAGAGAAGCTAAAAGCATCATAGGAGAGACATGGCAAATACTGGTGTGTGTTTGCTATGGCCCAGGCCTAAAGCCGGAAGTGGGCTGGTGTATGTCTGTGTGTACGTGTGTGTGACAGGAAGTCCAGGCAGCTCACTGAGCACAGTCGTGGGATACAGTGGAGATAGGACCCAAACACAGGCAGAGAATGTTCAGAGACTTTATTCATGAATGAAATCAATACAAGCACAAGACATAACAAGTAACCCCAAACTGAACAAACCAAATGTTGAGGCCAATGGGGGTAGATGGTGATGGTCTAGATGACACGTCTTCACACACCCTGGTCCAGCATACCAGAGTTTAGTTCATCAGCACTGTAGCCAGGGTCCTTCCTCAGCATGTCCACGTATGTTGTCTTTCGAGCACCACGTGTGTCTTCACCATGCTTGTGTTCCCAGAGGACAAGGTTTGAAGTGATGAGGTCAGGAGGGCGTTTCCTATGGCTGGCTATCCTCAGTCTCCGCTGACGTATCTTTGTGGTCAGGAGAGGTAGATCAATGTAGAGGTCAACTTTGTTCATGTGTTGCATCCACCAGACGTCCTTGACCTGAAGAGGTAGGCATAGACCATGTGGTTGGTAGGTGGGTGGTTGGGTAGATCGGTGTTGGTCGGTCTGTCATCGTGGGGTTATTTGTTATGTATTGTGTCTTGAACGTCTTGTTTCCGGCCAGGCTGTTAGCAGGATGTGACCTTGGATTTTTCCTGGTTCAGAGCCGGTAGCCCATGTTCAAAGATTGCAAGCTTTCTTTTGAACGCTTGAACAAAGGGGCAACTCGCTCTGACAAGCGGGTCTTGGACACAATCAGGTGACATGTGCTGACGGGACTCTTCACTGCGAGCCACCTCCTTCAGCCTGTCCGGCAGCAGCATCCCAGTGATGCGGGCTATCAGGATGGCTCGTCTCCACAGCCCACGGATGCGCCTCCGACGGAGAGTCGGATCCGGACATCGCCTCCAGTGGGGCTTGGGTGATCGTGAAACGTCCGCGTCAGATTGTCCCTTTACCAGCACACCACTAGACGCCATGGGGGTGGTGATCGCGAATGGTGGTCTAACAGATGGAGCTGTGATAGAAGGGACTGGGTCCGATGGACCTGTTACAGACGGGGCTGTGTCAGGTGTCCTCTTCATAAGAGAGTCCGAGGTAGAAGTGGTCGCTCCTTCACAGACTTCTTCCCACTCCTTACAAATGAGCCTCCGACGCAGAGAGAGCTCCGGACCTCGCCTCCAGTGGGGCTCGGGTGATCGTGGAGTGTCCGGCTCAGATTGTCCCTTTAGCGCCACCCCACTAGATGCCATGGGGGTGGATAAGGCGCTAGCGGGGCTGTCTCCTCTACTGGTCCTGGTCATGGAAAGTGGTGGACTGACAGATGGAGCTGTGACAGATGGAGCTGTGTCAGGAGCCCTCTTAACCATAGAGTCCGAGGTGGAAATGGCCGCCCTTTGAAAGACTCCCTCCCACTTCTTGCGAAAGAGTCTCTGACGCAGAGAGAGCTCCAGATCTCGTCTCCAGTGGGCCGTGGGCGATCGTGGAACGTCCAGCCCAGATTGTCCCTTTACCAACACACCACTACACACCTTGTTCGTGGATAGGTGGCTAGTGGGGCTGTGTCCTCTACTGGTCCTGGTCATGGAGAGTGTTGGACTGACAGATGGACCTGTGACAGACAGGGCTGTGTCAGGTCTCCTCTTCATCAGAGAGTCCGAAGTGCAAGTGTCTGTCCCTTGACAGATGTCTTCCCACTTCTTACGAATGAGCCTCTGACACCGAGAGAGCTCCAGATTGCATCTCCAGTGGGGCTCGGGTGATCGTGGAACGTCCGGCTCAGATTGTCCCTTTAGCGCCACCCCACTAGATGCCATGGGGGTGGATAAGGCGCTAGCGGGGCTGTCTCCTCTACTGGTCCTGGTCATGGAAAGTGGTGGACTGACAGATGGAGCTGTGACAGATGGAGCTGTGTCAGGAGCCCTCTTAACCATAGAGTCCGAGGTGGAAATGGCCGCCCCTTGAAAGACTCCCTCCCACTTCTTGCGAAAGAGCCTCCGACGCAGAGAGAACTTGGAGGAGGACGGGGCTGTGTAAAATGAACCGGTGACAGACGGGGCTGTGTCAAATGAACCGGTGACAGACGAGGCCGTGTCAAATGAGCCGGTGACAGACGGGGCATAGGAGTCAGAACCTCGATCATCTTGTCCTGGACAGTCCCAATGGCTCGCATGTATCTTCGCATGCAGTCCCAATGGCTCGCATGCACGCATGCACCGGGCTGTCACACTGTCCAGCTGGCGATTTCTCCATTTAAATAATAGCCAAAGCGCGATCAGGATCACATAGAGCGCAATAAAGCAACAGAGGAGTTTCACATCAAGATCCAGGAACGGGGTCTGAAAGGGCGTCGCCTCAGGACCTTGGTTTGCAGGTCTACATGAAACTGGCACCCTCTCTCGGATTCTAAAAAGATCAATTATTCCACTAGCAAACATGTTGGCAAAGATAGATCTTTAGCAACATGTTCCTCTCATCGCAAACACCGCACTGAGGCTTGTCCACTTGTTACAGCAGGATATGTACCTTGCCGCTGTGACGTGTACACGTTACGCCGTAGTGCCCGTGATGTCACAGACCGGATATAATTCTATCCGGTCTGTGACATCACGGGCACTACGGCGTAACGTGTACACGTCACAGCGGCAACACTGACTTGACGGCTAGTCCAGGCGGCCAGCTAATTGAAATAAATGTATACTAGATTTAAATAGATTTAAGCTATTTTCTTTTTGCTTGAGACCCAACGATACCCCTTATACACCCCCACATTCAGAATTAAATAGGTGCGCTTAAAAGGCTGGTCGGAATCAGTCCGTTAAATCCAGTCGTTAATTGTCCACGTTTTCGATAGAGATGGAATAGGCATATTGGCGAAATTAAATAAAGAGTAATCGCTCTCTATGAATCATTCATATTCAAGGGCATTTGTTATTTTGAAGACTACTCGTAGGCTAGCAGTAGGATTTGAAAGGAGCCCACGATAGAGGCGCGCTGCGCTCCTGACCCCCGAGTGCACAGCCCATGATCCGATGAGAGAGAGCGGTGTCGTGTGGCCGATTAAAGCCCCCCGGGTCCTGTTATTCTGTTCATAAAGTAGCCTACTTTGAGACACAACCTCTGACAATACGGTTTGTCTTCTCGTTCCGTTAATATTAGGCCTACCTCAGTCCCTGAATAGCCGCGAACCCAACCAAAACATAGTTTTGATGAAGACCGTTTGGAGACCAGTGCTATGGATGTAGGAGCACCCTACTGTATACTATTGAAAATTACCCATTTCTCATTCATGTTGTAAATAACCCTTAGTGAGGACTATTTATTAAGTAGTTACTTCCTGCAAGCCTTTATTTTTCTTAGTGCTGTTTTTTGGTTTGTTCATATTATGAGACCTTTATTTTGGTAAACTAACCTTCTGTATTTGCTCCCTGTAACATTTTTGTTACCTGTAACCCATTGAGCACCTAGCTGGAACGGGAACAAGGTATTGTTTGTTGTGTGATTTGTTTCGATCTAACTGTTAAGAAGTATTTAATTCAATTGATGCATTTCTACCGCAATGGCATGCTGATGTTAGCTCCTGATGTTAGATGTAGTTGAAATGAATGGCTGTAACGCGACGGTAATGCGAGCTTTCTTATACACAATTGATATGGTCTACCGTTTAAGTTTGTATGTTGTTACAGCTCATTTTATTTCCATCATCTCTCCTGTAGCTCTTGTTTCTTGAGGAAACTGCAAGGAAGGCATTGTGTTCAATATAAGGACGGCTGAACAATAAAAGGCTTCTGGAAACATCAGTGCGCTTCACCGCATTATCTAGTAGGGTTCGCTACACTAAGAAGGATTTCTGAAGTGTATTTCACTCAGAAAAGTATGGAACGTATGACTTGGAGAACACAATCCTGAGACATGCGGGCCTCACAGAAACCTCCTGTCTTATCTCAGTTTAGGACCACATTTAGGATGTTTGCTATTACAGAAACCTGTTTACAATAACAATGTGCCCAATAGCAATGTTTATCGTTGCTAAGCAACCTCATACCAGCTGATAGTTATGGTGCGTTCGTTTATAACTGGGAGGTGCAAATTGCGACTTAAGTTCATAAACAGATCTTGAATGTTGCTTTTTTGCAATGGATCAATCCTCTGTGTTCAGCTCAATCCTCTGTGTTCAGCTCAATCCGCTGTGTTCAGCTCAATCCGCTGGCTTCTTTTCACTGTTTAGTGACTGGATAATGTTTTCATTCTGTCCTTGGCTTGGGTGAGGGTTTCAGACTGTAGTAGGCTAGGGTTAGGGTTATAGGGTTAGGGCTAGGGTTAGGGTTATAGGGTGAGGGTTATAGGGTGAGGGTTAGGGTTATAGGGTTAGGGTGAGGGCTTGGGTGAGGGTTTCAGACTGTAGTAGGCTAGGGTTAGGGTTATAGGGTTATAGGGTTATAGGGTTAGGGTTATAGGGTTATAGGGTTAGGGTTAGGGTTAGGGTTATAGGGCTAGGGTTATAGGGTTAGGGTTATAGGGTTAGGGTTATAGGGTTAGGGCTTGGGTGAGGGTTTCAGACTGAAGTAGGCTGAGCAACTACTCACATTCTCCTGCACCACCATGACCTTCACACCATGACCTTCACACCATGACCTTCACACCATGACCTTTACACCATGACCTGCACTCCAGAGAATCTCCATTACTTAACCTAACCAACTCTGTTGCCCCTTCTCCTCTCCTCTGCTGTGTGCTGACCCCTATTTACCTGTGTGTGGTGACCCCTACCTACCCATGTGTGTCGCTTACATCTCATCTCATCTAATGACTTTCTTCCCTCTCTCCCTTTCTGTCTCTCTCTCTCTCTCGCCACTTTCTCTCTCCATCTCTCTCTCTCCATCTCTCTCTCTCTCCTTGCTCTTTCTGTCCGTCTCCTCCTCCTCCGTTCTGTTCTCCCTCCCTCCCTTCATCTCTCCTCTCGCTCTCTCTGTCCATCACCTCTATCTCCTATCCGTTTGTCCTCTCTCCATCAATCAATCTCTCCTTGCTCTCTCTGTCTGTAACCTCCTCTTCCTCCTCCTCCTCCCCCCACCCCTCCTCTCCTCCTCCATGACCCTCCGTCTCTCTCCCTCCTCCCCCCACCCCTCCTCTCCTCCTCCATGACCCTCTGTCTCTCTCCCCCCCCCCCACCCCTCCTCTCCTCCTCCATGACCCTCCGTCTCTCTCCCTCCTCCCCATCCCTCCTCTCCTCCTCCATGACCCTCCATCTCTCTCCTTCCCCCCCCCACCCCTCCTCTCCTCCTCCATGACCCTCCGTCTCTCTCCCTCCCCCCCAGGTCGCAGCCATCGTGTTGAGCTCAATCCTCAGGAAGGAGATCTGGCGCTCCTCCTCCTCCTCCTCCTCCTCCTCCGCCACCTACGTGCTCCTCTCCCCCCCCAGCACCCCCTTCTCCCCCCCCGCCACCCCCTTCTCCCCCCCTGCCACCCCCTTCTCCCGCCCCGCCACCCCCTTTTCCCCCCTTGCCACCCCCTTCTCCCCCCACTGGCAACGTTTAATGCAAACTTGAATGGAGGTCCCCCGCCTCCTTTTCTTCTTCTCCTGCTGCTTTTAATGCTGCTTCACATTATGATGTTTACTGTTAAGTAGTTGAGTGTGATTTGCATGGTCAGCTGGTGTGAACCAGAATAGTCTCAGGACTGTGTTCCATGTTCGTACCAGAAGGGCATCGTGTTTCTATGAATCCATTCCACAGGGGTCAGTAAATTGGCTGGCTTTGTGCATTTTACCTTCAATCATTTATTTTTGTATTGTATAGCCTAGCATGCTAGCTTCACTATGACGTTGGCATAACAGCTTCTGATGGCCACATAAAGAAGTGAACCTAGTTGTATTGCATTATAAATAAAAATGCATTTATTTCGGCCTTCCGGGAGTCCGTTTCTAAGAAGGGCCCGGCCGTGTGGCTACTGAGACGGGCCAGGGTGTTGTTACACTGAGAGAATCCCCTTCCTGCTCCCCAGAATGGCTGTTGAGTGAAGCGACAGGCCGGCAGCCTGTGGTAATAATCAAGGCTTTGGCTGCACAAGCAGTTGATCCCGAGGACCTCGAGTGCAGAGAGCTGCTTTTCTAGTGACCAAATGATGCCGAGAGACTCGCCAGTTTGCGTCATCTGACAAAAATAGCTGGTAGAGATTTTCCAAACGCTTGTTTGTACGTTTGTTACACTGTAATCCAAGTATTTCCGTTCTGTTACAAATGGCTGTATTCTAATGTTGTTCTACTGAGTATCTTGGCCAGTTGTTGAAAAAATAAACATTCTTAAGTGCTTCTTTTCTTTAACGCCGGCTCCTGTCTGTCTGTGATTGAATGAGAGGAAAAACACCACAGACCAATGTTGTGGATAAACTTTATTTTTCATATTTATTTTTTATTGTGCTCATGTATAGAAAAAAAGGCAAGGCAGATGGAGTATTATATGTACATTGATTAACCGAGTAACAAAAAGACGATCTGTAAACCATGCAGTCCCAGGATGAGGTCAGGTGTGTGATGTAGCAGCGATGCAGTCCCAGGATGAGAAGGTCAGAGGTCAGGTGTGTGATGTAGCAGTGATGCAGTCCCAGGATGAGAAGGTCAGGTGTGTGATGTAGCAGCGATGCAGTCCCAGGATGAGAAGGTCAGGTGTGTGATGTAGCAGTGATGCAGTCCCAGGATGAGAAGGTCAGAGGTCAGGTGTGTGATGTAGCAGTGATGCAGTCCCAGGATGAGAAGGTCAGGTGTGTGATGTAGCAGTGATGCAGTCCCAGGATGAGAAGGTCAGGTGTTTGATGTAGCAGTGATGCAGTCCCAGGATGAGAAGGTGAGAGGTCAGGTGTGTGATGTAGCAGTGATGCAGTCCCAGGATGAGAAGGTCAGGTGTGTGATGTAGCAGCGATGCAGTCCCAGGATGAGAAGGTCAGAGGTCAGGTGTGTGATGTAGCAGCGATGCAGTCCCAGGATGAGAAGGTCAGAGGTCAGGTGTGTGATGTAGCAGCGATGCAGTCCCAGGATGAGAAGGTCAGAGGTCAGGTGTGTGATGTAGCAGTGATGCAGTCCATCTCGGCGGGAGAGCACAGGAAGTACACCTGAAGAACACAACACACTGTCCAGAGACCACCTGATGAGATGCATCACTATACCATACAATAGTTGTTTATAGATTAGGACTGAGATGTATTATCTGAGAGGGTGTTGGTTGGAACCCCGGCTCTTCAATGAGCTTTGAGTTGAAGACGAGAGCTCCACAGAGGGCAGTTTGGCCTGGCAGGATGGAAGGTTTTGTAGCCAAACCAAGCCCTCCTCTCCAGCCTACACCACCTGGCAGCCCCCCTCACCACCTGGCAGTCCTCCTTCAGTCTATACCACCGGACAGTCCTCCTTCAGTCTATACCACCTGGCACCTCTGTGACAAGCTGACTGCTTTGAAAACAGTCTTTAATTGTGGCCTGTTCCCCACCATCTTATCAACTATAGAAGTTTGTGCCTAAAGCCTAGTTTTCTCAATCCATGCTCAAAACATGCACGGCTGGTATACTTCCATCCACTCCTGTCTCTTCCTGGGCGCAGCACAACAGGAATGAGAAAGAGGGGGGAATGGGTGAATTAATTGGAGTGTGACGCCCTCTAGTGGTGAGAATTGTGAGTCTCATACTGAGAACCTAGGTCAAGTACACACACTGTACATTTGACTTGAGGTGCATTAGATTTATCTCTGAGTTTGAGGCCCAAGTATGAGAGAGCTAACCGTCTTTTATCCATATCTGGGCAACATAACGCATGAAAGAAACATGAGACAACTTTAAAGGTTATGTACATTTATACAGTTTCACAAATACAGTACGTCATTAACAGTAATGTCACATGACACACAGACATTCAGATATGGAGCAACATAGAACCATTTGGGGGAGTCGATCGCCTTGTTGAGAGGGGTCAGGGAATAATTTTTACAGCTCACTTATCTGGCCACCGGGTGATTACTGTTTTTTTGCTTCCCTCTGGAATATGTAGAGAGTGGGTCGTATGCCCACCTCCCTTGTTCTCTGTAAAGCGCATTGTGTTGCCTCTGGGTATGAAATGCGCTATACAAATAAAGCTTTGATGGAGCAAGCTCCTGGAGTATGTTTGTCTACCAGCTAAGAAAATTTATAAAGCAATAAATTACATTTTCAGAGTAAGAGAAGCTAAAAGCATCATAGGAGAGACATGGCAAATACTGGTGTGTGTTTGCTATGGCCCAGGCCTAAAGCCGGAAGTGGGCTGGTGTATGTCTGTGTGTACGTGTGTGTGACAGGAAGTCCAGGCAGCTCACTGAGCACAGTCGTGGGATACAGTGGAGATAGGACCCAAACACAGGCAGAGAATGTTCAGAGACTTTATTCATGAATGAAATCAGTACAAGCACAAGACATAACAAGTAACCCCAAACTGAACAAACCAAATGTTGAGGCCAATGGGGGTAGATGGTGATGGTCTAGATGACACGTCTTCACACACCCTGGTCCAGCATACCAGAGTTTAGTTCATCAGCACTGTAGCCAGGGTCCTTCCTCAGCATGTCCACGTATGTTGTCTTTCGAGCACCACGTGTGTCTTCACCATGCTTGTGTTCCCAGAGGACAAGGTTTGAAGTGATGAGGTCAGAAGGGCGTTTCCTATGGCTGGCTATCCTCAGTCTCCGCTGACGTATCTTTGTGGTCAGGAGAGGTAGATCAATGTAGAGGTCAACTTTGTTCATGTGTTGCATCCACCAGACGTCCTTGACCTGAAGAGGTAGGCATAGACCATGTGGTTGGTAGGTGGGTGGTTGGGTAGATCGGTGTTGGTCGGTCTGTCATCGTGGGGTTATTTGTTATGTATTGTGTCTTGAACGTCTTGTTTCCGGCCAGGCTGTTAGCAGGATGTGACCTTGGATTTTTCCTGGTTCAGAGCCGGTAGCCCATGTTCAAAGATTGCAAGCTTTCTTTTGAACGCTTGAACAAAGGGGCAACTCGCTCTGACAAGCGGGTCTTGGACACAATCAGGTGACATGTGCTGACGGGACTCTTCACTGCGAGCCACCTCCTTCAGCCTGTCCGGCAGCAGCATCCCAGTGATGCGGGCTATCAGGATGGCTCGTCTCCACAGCCCACGGATGCGCCTCCGACGGAGAGTCGGATCCGGACATCGCCTCCAGTGGGGCTTGGGTGATCGTGAAACGTCCGCGTCAGATTGTCCCTTTACCAGCACACCACTAGACGCCATGGGGGTGGTGATCGCGAATGGTGGTCTAACAGATGGAGCTGTGATAGAAGGGACTGGGTCCGATGGACCTGTTACAGACGGGGCTGTGTCAGGTGTCCTCTTCATAAGAGAGTCCGAGGTAGAAGTGGTCGCTCCTTCACAGACTTCTTCCCACTCCTTACAAATGAGCCTCCGACGCAGAGAGAGCTCCGGACCTCGCCTCCAGTGGGGCTCGGGTGATCGTGGAGTGTCCGGCTCAGATTGTCCCTTTAGCGCCACCCCACTAGATGCCATGGGGGTGGATAAGGCGCTAGCGGGGCTGTCTCCTCTACTGGTCCTGGTCATGGAAAGTGGTGGACTGACAGATGGAGCTGTGACAGATGGAGCTGTGTCAGGAGCCCTCTTAACCATAGAGTCCGAGGTGGAAATGGCCGCCCTTTGAAAGACTCCCTCCCACTTCTTGCGAAAGAGTCTCTGACGCAGAGAGAGCTCCAGATCTCGTCTCCAGTGGGCCGTGGGCGATCGTGGAACGTCCAGCCCAGATTGTCCCTTTACCAACACACCACTACACACCTTGTTCGTGGATAGTTGGCTAGTGGGGCTGTGTCCTCTACTGGTCCTGGTCATGGAGAGTGTTGGACTGACAGATGGACCTGTGACAGACAGGGCTGTGTCAGGTGTCCTCTTCATCAGAGAGTCCGAAGTGCAAGTGTCCGTCCCTTGACAGATGTCTTCCCACTTCTTACGAATGAGCCTCTGACACCGAGAGAGCTCCAGATTGCATCTCCAGTGGGGCTCGGGTGATCGTGGAACGTCCGGCTCAGATTGTCCCTTTAGCGCCACCCCACTAGATGCCATGGGGGTGGATAAGGCGCTAGCGGGGCTGTCTCCTCTACTGGTCCTGGTCATGGAAAGTGGTGGACTGACAGATGGAGCTGTGACAGATGGAGCTGTGTCAGGAGCCCTCTTAACCATAGAGTCCGAGGTGGAAATGGCCGCCCCTTGAAAGACTCCCTCCCACTTCTTGCGAAAGAGCCTCCGACGCAGAGAGAACTTGGAGGAGGACGGGGCTGTGTAAAATGAACCGGTGACAGACGGGGCTGTGTCAAATGAACCGGTGACAGACGAGGCCGTGTCAAATGAGCCGGTGACAGACGGGGCATAGGAGTCAGAACCTCGATCATCTTGTCCTGGACAGTCCCAATGGCTCGCATGTATCTTCGCATGCAGTCCCAATGGCTCGCATGCACGCATGCACCGGGCTGTCACACTGTCCAGCTGGCGATTTCTCCATTTAAATAATAGCCAAAGCGCGATCAGGATCACATAGAGCGCAATAAAGCAACAGAGGAGTTTCACATCAAGATCCAGGAACGGGGTCTGAAAGGGCGTCGCCTCAGGACCTTGGTTTGCAGGTCTACATGAAACTGGCACCCTCTCTCGGATTCTAAAAAGATCAATTATTCCACTAGCAAACATGTTGGCAAAGATAGATCTTTAGCAACATGTTCCTCTCATCGCAAACACCGCACTGAGGCTTGTCCACTTGTTACAGCAGGATATGTACCTTGCCGCTGTGACGTGTACACGTTACGCCGTAGTGCCCGTGATGTCACAGACCGGATATAATTCTATCCGGTCTGTGACATCACGGGCACTACGGCGTAACGTGTACACGTCACAGCGGCAACACTGACTTGACGGCTAGTCCAGGCGGCCAGCTAATTGAAATAAATGTATACTAGATTTAAATAGATTTAAGCTATTTTCTTTTTGCTTGAGACCCAACGATACCCCTTATACACCCCCACATTCAGAATTAAATAGGTGCGCTTAAAAGGCTGGTCGGAATCAGTCCGTTAAATCCAGTCGTTAATTGTCCACGTTTTCGATAGAGATGGAATAGGCATATTGGCGAAATTAAATAAAGAGTAATCGCTCTCTATGAATCATTCATATTCAAGGGCATTTGTTATTTTGAAGACTACTCGTAGGCTAGCAGTAGGATTTGAAAGGAGCCCACGATAGAGGCGCGCTGCGCTCCTGACCCCCGAGTGCACAGCCCATGATCCGATGAGAGAGAGCGGTGTCGTGTGGCCGATTAAAGCCCCCCGGGTCCTGTTATTCTGTTCATAAAGTAGCCTACTTTGAGACACAACCTCTGACAATACGGTTTGTCTTCTCGTTCCGTTAATATTAGGCCTACCTCAGTCCCTGAATAGCCGCGAACCCAACCAAAACATAGTTTTGATGAAGACCGTTTGGAGACCAGTGCTATGGATAGGAGCACCCTACTGTATACTATTGAAAATTACCCATTTCTCATTCATGTTGTAAATAACCCTTAGTGAGGACTATTTATTAAGTAGTTACTTCCTGCAAGCCTTTATTTTTCTTAGTGCTGTTTTTTGGTTTGTTCATATTATGAGACCTTTATTTTGGTAAACTAACCTTCTGTATTTGCTCCCTGTAACATTTTTGTTACCTGTAACCCATTAAGCACCTAGCTGGAACGGGAACAAGGTATTGTTTGTTGTGTGATTTGTTTCGATCTAACTGTTAAGAAGTATTTAATTCAATTGATGCATTTCTACCGCAATGGCATGCTGATGTTAGCTCCTGATGTTAGATGTAGTTGAAATGAATGGCTGTAACGCGACGGTAATGCGAGCTTTCTTATACACAATTGATATGGTCTACCGTTTAAGTTTGTATGTTGTTACAGCTCATTTTATTTCCATCATCTCTCCTGTAGCTCTTGTTTCTTGAGGAAACTGCAAGGAAGGCATTGTGTTCAATATAAGGACGGCTGAACAATAAAAGGCTTCTGGAAACATCAGTGCGCTTCACCGCATTATCTAGTAGGGTTCGCTACACTAAGAAGGATTTCTGAAGTGTATTTCACTCAGAAAAGTATGGAACGTATGACTTGGAGAACACAATCCTGAGACATGCGGGCCTCACAGAAACCTCCTGTCTTATCTCAGTTTAGGACCACATTTAGGATGTTTGCTATTACAGAAACCTGTTTACAATAACAATGTGCCCAATAGCAATGTTTATCGTTGCTAAGCAACCTCATACCAGCTGATAGTTATGGTGCATTCGTTTATAACTGGGAGGTGCAAATTGCGACTTAAGTTCATAAACAGATCTTGAATGTTGCTTTTTTGCAATGGATCAATCCTCTGTGTTCAGCTCAATCCTCTGTGTTCAGCTCAATCCGCTGTGTTCAGCTCAATCCGCTGGCTTCTTTTCACTGTTTAGTGACTGGATAATGTTTTCATTCTGTCCTTGGCTTGGGTGAGGGTTTCAGACTGTAGTAGGCTAGGGTTAGGGTTATAGGGTTAGGGCTAGGGTTAGGGTTATAGGGTGAGGGTTATAGGGTGAGGGTTAGGGTTATAGGGTTAGGGTGAGGGCTTGGGTGAGGGTTTCAGACTGTAGTAGGCTAGGGTTAGGGTTATAGGGTTATAGGGTTATAGGGTTAGGGTTATAGGGTTATAGGGTTAGGGTTAGGGTTATAGGGCTAGGGTTATAGGGTTAGGGTTATAGGGTTAGGGTTATAGGGTTATAGGGTTAGGGCTTGGGTGAGGGTTTCAGACTGAAGTAGGCTGAGCAACTACTCACACTCTCCTGCACCACCATGACCTTCACACCATGACCTTCACACCATGACCTTCACACCATGACCTTTACACCATGACCTGCACTCCAGAGAATCTCCATTACTTAACCTAACCAACTCTGTTGCCCCTTCTCCTCTCCTCTGCTGTGTGCTGACCCCTATTTACCTGTGTGTGGTGACCCCTACCTACCCATGTGTGTCGCTTACATCTCATCTCATCTAATGACTTTCTTCCCTCTCTCCCTTTCTGTCTCTCTCTCTCTCTCGCCACTTTCTCTCTCCATCTCTCTCTCTCCATCTCTCTCTCTCTCCTTGCTCTTTCTGTCCGTCTCCTCCTCCTCCGTTCTGTTCTCCCTCCCTCCCTTCATCTCTCCTCTCGCTCTCTCTGTCCATCACCTCTATCTCCTATCCGTTTGTCCTCTCTCCATCAATCAATCTCTCCTTGCTCTCTCTGTCTGTAACCTCCTCTTCCTCCTCCTCCTCCCCCCACCCCTCCTCTCCTCCTCCATGACCCTCCGTCTCTCTCCCTCCTCCCCCCACCCCTCCTCTCCTCCTCCATGACCCTCTGTCTCTCTCCCCCCCCCCCACCCCTCCTCTCCTCCTCCATGACCCTCCGTCTCTCTCCCTCCTCCCCATCCCTCCTCTCCTCCTCCATGACCCTCCATCTCTCTCCTTCCCCCCCCCACCCCTCCTCTCCTCCTCCATGACCCTCCGTCTCTCTCCCTCCCCCCCAGGTCGCAGCCATCGTGTTGAGCTCAATCCTCAGGAAGGAGATCTGGCGCTCCTCCTCCTCCTCCTCCTCCTCCTCCGCCACCTACGTGCTCCTCTCCCCCCCCAGCACCCCCTTCTCCCCCCCCGCCACCCCCTTCTCCCCCCCTGCCACCCCCTTCTCCCGCCCCGCCACCCCCTTTTCCCCCCTTGCCACCCCCTTCTCCCCCCACTGGCAACGTTTAATGCAAACTTGAATGGAGGTCCCCCGCCTCCTTTTCTTCTTCTCCTGCTGCTTTTAATGCTGCTTCACATTATGATGTTTACTGTTAAGTAGTTGAGTGTGATTTGCATGGTCAGCTGGTGTGAACCAGAATAGTCTCAGGACTGTGTTCCATGTTCGTACCAGAAGGGCATCGTGTTTCTATGAATCCATTCCACAGGGGTCAGTAAATTGGCTGGCTTTGTGCATTTTACCTTCAATCATTTATTTTTGTATTGTATAGCCTAGCATGCTAGCTTCACTATGACGTTGGCATAACAGCTTCTGATGGCCACATAAAGAAGTGAACCTAGTTGTATTGCATTATAAATAAAAATGCATTTATTTCGGCCTTCCGGGAGTCCGTTTCTAAGAAGGGCCCGGCCGTGTGGCTACTGAGACGGGCCAGGGTGTTGTTACACTGAGAGAATCCCCTTCCTGCTCCCCAGAATGGCTGTTGAGTGAAGCGACAGGCCGGCAGCCTGTGGTAATAATCAAGGCTTTGGCTGCACAAGCAGTTGATCCCGAGGACCTCGAGTGCAGAGAGCTGCTTTTCTAGTGACCAAATGATGCCGAGAGACTCGCCAGTTTGCGTCATCTGACAAAAATAGCTGGTAGAGATTTTCCAAACGCTTGTTTGTACGTTTGTTACACTGTAATCCAAGTATTTCCGTTCTGTTACAAATGGCTGTATTCTAATGTTGTTCTACTGAGTATCTTGGCCAGTTGTTGAAAAAATAAACATTCTTAAGTGCTTCTTTTCTTTAACGCCGGCTCCTGTCTGTCTGATTGAATGAGAGGAAAAACACCACAGACCAATGTTGTGGATAAACTTTATTTTTCATATTTATTTTTTATTGTGCTCATGTATAGAAAAAAAGGCAAGGCAGATGGAGTATTATATGTACATTGATTAACCGAGTAACAAAAAGACGATCTGTAAACCATGCAGTCCCAGGATGAGGTCAGGTGTGTGATGTAGCAGCGATGCAGTCCCAGGATGAGAAGGTCAGAGGTCAGGTGTGTGATGTAGCAGTGATGCAGTCCCAGGATGAGAAGGTCAGGTGTGTGATGTAGCAGCGATGCAGTCCCAGGATGAGAAGGTCAGGTGTGTGATGTAGCAGTGATGCAGTCCCAGGATGAGAAGGTCAGAGGTCAGGTGTGTGATGTAGCAGTGATGCAGTCCCAGGATGAGAAGGTCAGGTGTGTGATGTAGCAGTGATGCAGTCCCAGGATGAGAAGGTCAGGTGTTTGATGTAGCAGTGATGCAGTCCCAGGATGAGAAGGTGAGAGGTCAGGTGTGTGATGTAGCAGTGATGCAGTCCCAGGATGAGAAGGTCAGGTGTGTGATGTAGCAGCGATGCAGTCCCAGGATGAGAAGGTCAGAGGTCAGGTGTGTGATGTAGCAGCGATGCAGTCCCAGGATGAGAAGGTCAGAGGTCAGGTGTGTGATGTAGCAGCGATGCAGTCCCAGGATGAGAAGGTCAGAGGTCAGGTGTGTGATGTAGCAGTGATGCAGTCCATCTCGGCGGGAGAGCACAGGAAGTACACCTGAAGAACACAACACACTGTCCAGAGACCACCTGATGAGATGCATCACTATACCATACAATAGTTGTTTATAGATTAGGACTGAGATGTATTATCTGAGAGGGTGTTGGTTGGAACCCCGGCTCTTCAATGAGCTTTGAGTTGAAGACGAGAGCTCCACAGAGGGCAGTTTGGCCTGGCAGGATGGAAGGTTTTGTAGCCAAACCAAGCCCTCCTCTCCAGCCTACACCACCTGGCAGCCCCCCTCACCACCTGGCAGTCCTCCTTCAGTCTATACCACCGGACAGTCCTCCTTCAGTCTATACCACCTGGCACCTCTGTGACAAGCTGACTGCTTTGAAAACAGTCTTTAATTGTGGCCTGTTCCCCACCATCTTATCAACTATAGAAGTTTGTGCCTAAAGCCTAGTTTTCTCAATCCATGCTCAAAACATGCACGGCTGGTATACTTCCATCCACTCCTGTCTCTTCCTGGGCGCAGCACAACAGGAATGAGAAAGAGGGGGGAATGGGTGAATTAATTGGAGTGTGACGCCCTCTAGTGGTGAGAATTGTGAGTCTCATACTGAGAACCTAGGTCAAGTACACACACTGTACATTTGACTTGAGGTGCATTAGATTTATCTCTGAGTTTGAGGCCCAAGTATGAGAGAGCTAACCGTCTTTTATCCATATCTGGGCAACATAACGCATGAAAGAAACATGAGACAACTTTAAAGGTTATGTACATTTATACAGTTTCACAAATACAGTACGTCATTAACAGTAATGTCACATGACACACAGACATTCAGATATGGAGCAACATAGAACCATTTGGGGGAGTCGATCGCCTTGTTGAGAGGGGTCAGGGAATAATTTTTACAGCTCACTTATCTGGCCACCGGGTGATTACTGTTTTTTTGCTTCCCTCTGGAATATGTAGAGAGTGGGTCGTATGCCCACCTCCCTTGTTCTCTGTAAAGCGCATTGTGTTGCCTCTGGGTATGAAATGCGCTATACAAATAAAGCTTTGATGGAGCAAGCTCCTGGAGTATGTTTGTCTACCAGCTAAGAACATTTATAAAGCAATAAATTACATTTTCAGAGTAAGAGAAGCTAAAAGCATCATAGGAGAGACATGGCAAATACTGGTGTGTGTTTGCTATGGCCCAGGCCTAAAGCCGGAAGTGGGCTGGTGTATGTCTGTGTGTACGTGTGTGTGACAGGAAGTCCAGGCAGCTCACTGAGCACAGTCGTGGGATACAGTGGAGATAGGACCCAAACACAGGCAGAGAATGTTCAGAGACTTTATTCATGAATGAAATCAGTACAAGCACAAGACATAACAAGTAACCCCAAACTGAACAAACCAAATGTTGAGGCCAATGGGGGTAGATGGTGATGGTCTAGATGACACGTCTTCACACACCCTGGTCCAGCATACCAGAGTTTAGTTCATCAGCACTGTAGCCAGGGTCCTTCCTCAGCATGTCCACGTATGTTGTCTTTCGAGCACCACGTGTGTCTTCACCATGCTTGTGTTCCCAGAGGACAAGGTTTGAAGTGATGAGGTCAGGAGGGCGTTTCCTATGGCTGGCTATCCTCAGTCTCCGCTGACGTATCTTTGTGGTCAGGAGAGGTAGATCAATGTAGAGGTCAACTTTGTTCATGTGTTGCATCCACCAGACGTCCTTGACCTGAAGAGGTAGGCATAGACCATGTGGTTGGTAGGTGGGTGGTTGGGTAGATCGGTGTTGGTCGGTCTGTCATCGTGGGGTTATTTGTTATGTATTGTGTCTTGAACGTCTTGTTTCCGGCCAGGCTGTTAGCAGGATGTGACCTTGGATTTTTCCTGGTTCAGAGCCGGTAGCCCATGTTCAAAGATTGCAAGCTTTCTTTTGAACGCTTGAACAAAGGGGCAACTCGCTCTGACAAGCGGGTCTTGGACACAATCAGGTGACATGTGCTGACGGGACTCTTCACTGCGAGCCACCTCCTTCAGCCTGTCCGGCAGCAGCATCCCAGTGATGCGGGCTATCAGGATGGCTCGTCTCCACAGCCCACGGATGCGCCTCCGACGGAGAGTCGGATCCGGACATCGCCTCCAGTGGGGCTTGGGTGATCGTGAAACGTCCGCGTCAGATTGTCCCTTTACCAGCACACCACTAGACGCCATGGGGGTGGTGATCGCGAATGGTGGTCTAACAGATGGAGCTGTGATAGAAGGGACTGGGTCCGATGGACCTGTTACAGACGGGGCTGTGTCAGGTGTCCTCTTCATAAGAGAGTCCGAGGTAGAAGTGGTCGCTCCTTCACAGACTTCTTCCCACTCCTTACAAATGAGCCTCCGACGCAGAGAGAGCTCCGGACCTCGCCTCCAGTGGGGCTCGGGTGATCGTGGAGTGTCCGGCTCAGATTGTCCCTTTAGCGCCACCCCACTAGATGCCATGGGGGTGGATAAGGCGCTAGCGGGGCTGTCTCCTCTACTGGTCCTGGTCATGGAAAGTGGTGGACTGACAGATGGAGCTGTGACAGATGGAGCTGTGTCAGGAGCCCTCTTAACCATAGAGTCCGAGGTGGAAATGGCCGCCCTTTGAAAGACTCCCTCCCACTTCTTGCGAAAGAGTCTCTGACGCAGAGAGAGCTCCAGATCTCGTCTCCAGTGGGCCGTGGGCGATCGTGGAACGTCCAGCCCAGATTGTCCCTTTACCAACACACCACTACACACCTTGTTCGTGGATAGGTGGCTAGTGGGGCTGTGTCCTCTACTGGTCCTGGTCATGGAGAGTGTTGGACTGACAGATGGACCTGTGACAGACAGGGCTGTGTCAGGTGTCCTCTTCATCAGAGAGTCCGAAGTGCAAGTGTCCGTCCCTTGACAGATGTCTTCCCACTTCTTACGAATGAGCCTCTGACACAGAGAGAGCTCCAGATTGCATCTCCAGTGGGGCTCGGGTGATCGTGGAACGTCCGGCTCAGATTGTCCCTTTAGCGCCACCCCACTAGATGCCATGGGGGTGGATAAGGCGCTAGCGGGGCTGTCTCCTCTACTGGTCCTGGTCATGGAAAGTGGTGGACTGACAGATGGAGCTGTGACAGATGGAGCTGTGTCAGGAGCCCTCTTAACCATAGAGTCCGAGGTGGAAATGGCCGCCCCTTGAAAGACTCCCTCCCACTTCTTGCGAAAGAGCCTCCGACGCAGAGAGAACTTGGAGGAGGACGGGGCTGTGTAAAATGAACCGGTGACAGACGGGGCTGTGTCAAATGAACCGGTGACAGACGAGGCCGTGTCAAATGAGCCGGTGACAGACGGGGCATAGGAGTCAGAACCTCGATCATCTTGTCCTGGACAGTCCCAATGGCTCGCATGTATCTTCGCATGCAGTCCCAATGGCTCGCATGCACGCATGCACCGGGCTGTCACACTGTCCAGCTGGCGATTTCTCCATTTAAATAATAGCCAAAGCGCGATCAGGATCACATAGAGCGCAATAAAGCAACAGAGGAGTTTCACATCAAGATCCAGGAACGGGGTCTGAAAGGGCGTCGCCTCAGGACCTTGGTTTGCAGGTCTACATGAAACTGGCACCCTCTCTCGGATTCTAAAAAGATCAATTATTCCACTAGCAAACATGTTGGCAAAGATAGATCTTTAGCAACATGTTCCTCTCATCGCAAACACCGCACTGAGGCTTGTCCACTTGTTACAGCAGGATATGTACCTTGCCGCTGTGACGTGTACACGTTACGCCGTAGTGCCCGTGATGTCACAGACCGGATATAATTCTATCCGGTCTGTGACATCACGGGCACTACGGCGTAACGTGTACACGTCACAGCGGCAACACTGACTTGACGGCTAGTCCAGGCGGCCAGCTAATTGAAATAAATGTATACTAGATTTAAATAGATTTAAGCTATTTTCTTTTTGCTTGAGACCCAACGATTACCCTTATACACCACCACATTCAGAATTAAATAGGTGCGCTTAAAAGGCTGGTCGGAATCAGTCCGTTAAATCCAGTCGTTAATTGTCCACGTTTTCGATAGAGATGGAATAGGCATATTGGCGAAATTAAATAAAGAGTAATCGCTCTCTATGAATCATTCATATTCAAGGGCATTTGTTATTTTGAAGACTACTCGTAGGCTAGCAGTAGGATTTGAAAGGAGCCCACGATAGAGGCGCGCTGCGCTCCTGACCCCCGAGTGCACAGCCCATGATCCGATGAGAGAGAGCGGTGTCGTGTGGCCGATTAAAGCCCCCCGGGTCCTGTTATTCTGTTCATAAAGTAGCCTACTTTGAGACACAACCTCTGACAATACGGTTTGTCTTCTCGTTCCGTTAATATTAGGCCTACCTCAGTCCCTGAATAGCCGCGAACCCAACCAAAACATAGTTTTGATGAAGACCGTTTGGAGACCAGTGCTATGGATGTAGGAGCACCCTACTGTATACTATTGAAAATTACCCATTTCTCATTCATGTTGTAAATAACCCTTAGTGAGGACTATTTATTAAGTAGTTACTTCCTGCAAGCCTTTATTTTTCTTAGTGCTGTTTTTTGGTTTGTTCATATTATGAGACCTTTATTTTGGTAAACTAACCTTCTGTATTTGCTCCCTGTAACATTTTTGTTACCTGTAACCCATTAAGCACCTAGCTGGAACGGGAACAAGGTATTGTTTGTTGTGTGATTTGTTTCGATCTAACTGTTAAGAAGTATTTAATTCAATTGATGCATTTCTACCGCAATGGCATGCTGATGTTAGCTCCTGATGTTAGATGTAGTTGAAATGAATGGCTGTAACGCGACGGTAATGCGAGCTTTCTTATACACAATTGATATGGTCTACCGTTTAAGTTTGTATGTTGTTACAGCTCATTTTATTTCCATCATCTCTCCTGTAGCTCTTGTTTCTTGAGGAAACTGCAAGGAAGGCATTGTGTTCAATATAAGGACGGCTGAACAATAAAAGGCTTCTGGAAACATCAGTGCGCTTCACCGCATTATCTAGTAGGGTTCGCTACACTAAGAAGGATTTCTGAAGTGTATTTCACTCAGAAAAGTATGGAACGTATGACTTGGAGAACACAATCCTGAGACATGCGGGCCTCACAGAAACCTCCTGTCTTATCTCAGTTTAGGACCACATTTAGGATGTTTGCTATTACAGAAACCTGTTTACAATAACAATGTGCCCAATAGCAATGTTTATCGTTGCTAAGCAACCTCATACCAGCTGATAGTTATGGTGTGTTCGTTTATAACTGGGAGGTGCAAATTGCGACTTAAGTTCATAAACAGATCTTGAATGTTGCTTTTTTGCAATGGATCAATCCTCTGTGTTCAGCTCAATCCTCTGTGTTCAGCTCAATCCGCTGTGTTCAGCTCAATCCGCTGGCTTCTTTTCACTGTTTAGTGACTGGATAATGTTTTCATTCTGTCCTTGGCTTGGGTGAGGGTTTCAGACTGTAGTAGGCTAGGGTTAGGGTTATAGGGTTAGGGCTAGGGTTAGGGTTATAGGGTGAGGGTTATAGGGTGAGGGTTAGGGTTATAGGGTTAGGGTGAGGGCTTGGGTGAGGGTTTCAGACTGTAGTAGGCTAGGGTTAGGGTTATAGGGTTATAGGGTTAGGGTTATAGGGTTATAGGGTTAGGGTTAGGGTTATAGGGCTAGGGTTATAGGGTTAGGGTTATAGGGTTAGGGTTATAGGGTTATAGGGTTAGGGCTTGGGTGAGGGTTTCAGACTGAAGTAGGCTGAGCAACTACTCACACTCTCCTGCACCACCATGACCTTCACACCATGACCTTCACACCATGACCTTTACACCATGACCTGCACTCCAGAGAATCTCCATTACTTAACCTAACCAACTCTGTTGCCCCTTCTCCTCTCCTCTGCTGTGTGCTGACCCCTATTTACCTGTGTGTGGTGACCCCTACCTACCCATGTGTGTCGCTTACATCTCATCTCATCTAATGACTTTCTTCCCTCTCTCCCTTTCTGTCTCTCTCTCTCTCTCGCCACTTTCTCTCTCCATCTCTCTCTCTCCATCTCTCTCTCTCTCCTTGCTCTTTCTGTCCGTCTCCTCCTCCTCCGTTCTGTTCTCCCTCCCTCCCTTCATCTCTCCTCTCGCTCTCTCTGTCCATCACCTCTATCTCCTATCCGTTTGTCCTCTCTCCATCAATCAATCTCTCCTTGCTCTCTCTGTCTGTAACCTCCTCTTCCTCCTCCTCCTCCCCCCACCCCTCCTCTCCTCCTCCATGACCCTCCGTCTCTCTCCCTCCTCCCCCCACCCCTCCTCTCCTCCTCCATGACCCTCTGTCTCTCTCCCCCCCCCCCACCCCTCCTCTCCTCCTCCATGACCCTCCGTCTCTCTCCCTCCTCCCCATCCCTCCTCTCCTCCTCCATGACCCTCCATCTCTCTCCTTCCCCCCCCCACCCCTCCTCTCCTCCTCCATGACCCTCCGTCTCTCTCCCTCCCCCCCAGGTCGCAGCCATCGTGTTGAGCTCAATCCTCAGGAAGGAGATCTGGCGCTCCTCCTCCTCCTCCTCCTCCTCCTCCGCCACCTACGTGCTCCTCTCCCCCCCCAGCACCCCCTTCTCCCCCCCCGCCACCCCCTTCTCCCCCCCTGCCACCCCCTTCTCCCGCCCCGCCACCCCCTTTTCCCCCCTTGCCACCCCCTTCTCCCCCCACTGGCAACGTTTAATGCAAACTTGAATGGAGGTCCCCCGCCTCCTTTTCTTCTTCTCCTGCTGCTTTTAATGCTGCTTCACATTATGATGTTTACTGTTAAGTAGTTGAGTGTGATTTGCATGGTCAGCTGGTGTGAACCAGAATAGTCTCAGGACTGTGTTCCATGTTCGTACCAGAAGGGCATCGTGTTTCTATGAATCCATTCCACAGGGGTCAGTAAATTGGCTGGCTTTGTGCATTTTACCTTCAATCATTTATTTTTGTATTGTATAGCCTAGCATGCTAGCTTCACTATGACGTTGGCATAACAGCTTCTGATGGCCACATAAAGAAGTGAACCTAGTTGTATTGCATTATAAATAAAAATGCATTTATTTCGGCCTTCCGGGAGTCCGTTTCTAAGAAGGGCCCGGCCGTGTGGCTACTGAGACGGGCCAGGGTGTTGTTACACTGAGAGAATCCCCTTCCTGCTCCCCAGAATGGCTGTTGAGTGAAGCGACAGGCCGGCAGCCTGTGGTAATAATCAAGGCTTTGGCTGCACAAGCAGTTGATCCCGAGGACCTCGAGTGCAGAGAGCTGCTTTTCTAGTGACCAAATGATGCCGAGAGACTCGCCAGTTTGCGTCATCTGACAAAAATAGCTGGTAGAGATTTTCCAAACGCTTGTTTGTACGTTTGTTACACTGTAATCCAAGTATTTCCGTTCTGTTACAAATGGCTGTATTCTAATGTTGTTCTACTGAGTATCTTGGCCAGTTGTTGAAAAAATAAACATTCTTAAGTGCTTCTTTTCTTTAACGCCGGCTCCTGTCTGTCTGTGATTGAATGAGAGGAAAAACACCACAGACCAATGTTGTGGATAAACTTTATTTTTCATATTTATTTTTTATTGTGCTCATGTATAGAAAAAAAGGCAAGGCAGATGGAGTATTATATGTACATTGATTAACCGAGTAACAAAAAGACGATCTGTAAATCATGCAGTCCCAGGATGAGGTCAGGTGTGTGATGTAGCAGCGATGCAGTCCCAGGATGAGAAGGTCAGAGGTCAGGTGTGTGATGTAGCAGTGATGCAGTCCCAGGATGAGAAGGTCAGGTGTGTGATGTAGCAGCGATGCAGTCCCAGGATGAGAAGGTCAGGTGTGTGATGTAGCAGTGATGCAGTCCCAGGATGAGAAGGTCAGAGGTCAGGTGTGTGATGTAGCAGTGATGCAGTCCCAGGATGAGAAGGTCAGGTGTGTGATGTAGCAGTGATGCAGTCCCAGGATGAGAAGGTCAGGTGTTTGATGTAGCAGTGATGCAGTCCCAGGATGAGAAGGTGAGAGGTCAGGTGTGTGATGTAGCAGTGATGCAGTCCCAGGATGAGAAGGTCAGGTGTGTGATGTAGCAGCGATGCAGTCCCAGGATGAGAAGGTCAGAGGTCAGGTGTGTGATGTAGCAGCGATGCAGTCCCAGGATGAGAAGGTCAGAGGTCAGGTGTGTGATGTAGCAGCGATGCAGTCCCAGGATGAGAAGGTCAGAGGTCAGGTGTGTGATGTAGCAGTGATGCAGTCCATCTCGGCGGGAGAGCACAGGAAGTACACCTGAAGAACACAACACACTGTCCAGAGACCACCTGATGAGATGCATCACTATACCATACAATAGTTGTTTATAGATTAGGACTGAGATGTATTATCTGAGAGGGTGTTGGTTGGAACCCCGGCTCTTCAATGAGCTTTGAGTTGAAGACGAGAGCTCCACAGAGGGCAGTTTGGCCTGGCAGGATGGAAGGTTTTGTAGCCAAACCAAGCCCTCCTCTCCAGCCTACACCACCTGGCAGCCCCCCTCACCACCTGGCAGTCCTCCTTCAGTCTATACCACCGGACAGTCCTCCTTCAGTCTATACCACCTGGCACCTCTGTGACAAGCTGACTGCTTTGAAAACAGTCTTTAATTGTGGCCTGTTCCCCACCATCTTATCAACTATAGAAGTTTGTGCCTAAAGCCTAGTTTTCTCAATCCATGCTCAAAACATGCACGGCTGGTATACTTCCATCCACTCCTGTCTCTTCCTGGGCGCAGCACAACAGGAATGAGAAAGAGGGGGGAATGGGTGAATTAATTGGAGTGTGACGCCCTCTAGTGGTGAGAATTGTGAGTCTCATACTGAGAACCTAGGTCAAGTACACACACTGTACATTTGACTTGAGGTGCATTAGATTTATCTCTGAGTTTGAGGCCCAAGTATGAGAGAGCTAACCGTCTTTTATCCATATCTGGGCAACATAACGCATGAAAGAAACATGAGACAACTTTAAAGGTTATGTACATTTATACAGTTTCACAAATACAGTACGTCATTAACAGTAATGTCACATGACACACAGACATTCAGATATGGAGCAACATAGAACCATTTGGGGGAGTCGATCGCCTTGTTGAGAGGGGTCAGGGAATAATTTTTACAGCTCACTTATCTGGCCACCGGGTGATTACTGTTTTTTTGCTTCCCTCTGGAATATGTAGAGAGTGGGTCGTATGCCCACCTCCCTTGTTCTCTGTAAAGCGCATTGTGTTGCCTCTGGGTATGAAATGCGCTATACAAATAAAGCTTTGATGGAGCAAGCTCCTGGAGTATGTTTGTCTACCAGCTAAGAACATTTATAAAGCAATAAATTACATTTTCAGAGTAAGAGAAGCTAAAAGCATCATAGGAGAGACATGGCAAATACTGGTGTGTGTTTGCTATGGCCCAGGCCTAAAGCCGGAAGTGGGCTGGTATATGTCTGTGTGTACGTGTGTGTGACAGGAAGTCCAGGCAGCTCACTGAGCACAGTCGTGGGATACAGTGGAGATAGGACCCAAACACAGGCAGAGAATGTTCAGAGACTTTATTCATGAATGAAATCAGTACAAGCACAAGACATAACAAGTAACCCCAAACTGAACAAACCAAATGTTGAGGCCAATGGGGGTAGATGGTGATGGTCTAGATGACACGTCTTCACACACCCTGGTCCAGCATACCAGAGTTTAGTTCATCAGCACTGTAGCCAGGGTCCTTCCTCAGCATGTCCACGTATGTTGTCTTTCGAGCACCACGTGTGTCTTCACCATGCTTGTGTTCCCAGAGGACAAGGTTTGAAGTGATGAGGTCAGGAGGGCGTTTCCTATGGCTGGCTATCCTCAGTCTCCGCTGACGTATCTTTGTGGTCAGGAGAGGTAGATCAATGTAGAGGTCAACTTTGTTCATGTGTTGCATCCACCAGACGTCCTTGACCTGAAGAGGTAGGCATAGACCATGTGGTTGGTAGGTGGGTGGTTGGGTAGATCGGTGTTGGTCGGTCTGTCATCGTGGGGTTATTTGTTATGTATTGTGTCTTGAACGTCTTGTTTCCGGCCAGGCTGTTAGCAGGATGTGACCTTGGATTTTTCCTGGTTCAGAGCCGGTAGCCCATGTTCAAAGATTGCAAGCTTTCTTTTGAACGCTTGAACAAAGGGGCAACTCGCTCTGACAAGCGGGTCTTGGACACAATCAGGTGACATGTGCTGACGGGACTCTTCACTGCGAGCCACCTCCTTCAGCCTGTCCGGCAGCAGCATCCCAGTGATGCGGGCTATCAGGATGGCTCGTCTCCACAGCCCACGGATGCGCCTCCGACGGAGAGTCGGATCCGGACATCGCCTCCAGTGGGGCTTGGGTGATCGTGAAACGTCCGCGTCAGATTGTCCCTTTACCAGCACACCACTAGACGCCATGGGGGTGGTGATCGCGAATGGTGGTCTAACAGATGGAGCTGTGATAGAAGGGACTGGGTCCGATGGACCTGTTACAGACGGGGCTGTGTCAGGTGTCCTCTTCATAAGAGAGTCCGAGGTAGAAGTGGTCGCTCCTTCACAGACTTCTTCCCACTCCTTACAAATGAGCCTCCGACGCAGAGAGAGCTCCGGACCTCGCCTCCAGTGGGGCTCGGGTGATCGTGGAGTGTCCGGCTCAGATTGTCCCTTTAGCGCCACCCCACTAGATGCCATGGGGGTGGATAAGGCGCTAGCGGGGCTGTCTCCTCTACTGGTCCTGGTCATGGAAAGTGGTGGACTGACAGATGGAGCTGTGACAGATGGAGCTGTGTCAGGAGCCCTCTTAACCATAGAGTCCGAGGTGGAAATGGCCGCCCTTTGAAAGACTCCCTCCCACTTCTTGCGAAAGAGTCTCTGACGCAGAGAGAGCTCCAGATCTCGTCTCCAGTGGGCCGTGGGCGATCGTGGAACGTCCAGCCCAGATTGTCCCTTTACCAACACACCACTACACACCTTGTTCGTGGATAGGTGGCTAGTGGGGCTGTGTCCTCTACTGGTCCTGGTCATGGAGAGTGTTGGACTGACAGATGGACCTGTGACAGACAGGGCTGTGTCAGGTGTCCTCTTCATCAGAGAGTCCGAAGTGCAAGTGTCCGTCCCTTGACAGATGTCTTCCCACTTCTTACGAATGAGCCTCTGACACCGAGAGAGCTCCAGATTGCATCTCCAGTGGGGCTCGGGTGATCGTGGAACGTCCGGCTCAGATTGTCCCTTTAGCGCCACCCCACTAGATGCCATGGGGGTGGATAAGGCGCTAGCGGGGCTGTCTCCTCTACTGGTCCTGGTCATGGAAAGTGGTGGACTGACAGATGGAGCTGTGACAGATGGAGCTGTGTCAGGAGCCCTCTTAACCATAGAGTCCGAGGTGGAAATGGCCGCCCCTTGAAAGACTCCCTCCCACTTCTTGCGAAAGAGCCTCCGACGCAGAGAGAACTTGGAGGAGGACGGGGCTGTGTAAAATGAACCGGTGACAGACGGGGCTGTGTCAAATGAACCGGTGACAGACGAGGCCGTGTCAAATGAGCCGGTGACAGACGGGGCATAGGAGTCAGAACCTCGATCATCTTGTCCTGGACAGTCCCAATGGCTCGCATGTATCTTCGCATGCAGTCCCAATGGCTCGCATGCACGCATGCACCGGGCTGTCACACTGTCCAGCTGGCGATTTCTCCATTTAAATAATAGCCAAAGCGCGATCAGGATCACATAGAGCGCAATAAAGCAACAGAGGAGTTTCACATCAAGATCCAGGAACGGGGTCTGAAAGGGCGTCGCCTCAGGACCTTGGTTTGCAGGTCTACATGAAACTGGCACCCTCTCTCGGATTCTAAAAAGATCAATTATTCCACTAGCAAACATGTTGGCAAAGATAGATCTTTAGCAACATGTTCCTCTCATCGCAAACACCGCACTGAGGCTTGTCCACTTGTTACAGCAGGATATGTACCTTGCCGCTGTGACGTGTACACGTTACGCCGTAGTGCCCGTGATGTCACAGACCGGATATAATTCTATCCGGTCTGTGACATCACGGGCACTACGGCGTAACGTGTACACGTCACAGCGGCAACACTGACTTGACGGCTAGTCCAGGCGGCCAGCTAATTGAAATAAATGTATACTAGATTTAAATAGATTTAAGCTATTTTCTTTTTGCTTGAGACCCAACGATACCCCTTATACACCCCCACATTCAGAATTAAATAGGTGCGCTTAAAAGGCTGGTCGGAATCAGTCCGTTAAATCCAGTCGTTAATTGTCCACGTTTTCGATAGAGATGGAATAGGCATATTGGCGAAATTAAATAAAGAGTAATCGCTCTCTATGAATCATTCATATTCAAGGGCATTTGTTATTTTGAAGACTACTCGTAGGCTAGCAGTAGGATTTGAAAGGAGCCCACGATAGAGGCGCGCTGCGCTCCTGACCCCCGAGTGCACAGCCCATGATCCGATGAGAGAGAGCGGTGTCGTGTGGCCGATTAAAGCCCCCCGGGTCCTGTTATTCTGTTCATAAAGTAGCCTACTTTGAGACACAACCTCTGACAATACGGTTTGTCTTCTCGTTCCGTTAATATTAGGCCTACCTCAGTCCCTGAATAGCCGCGAACCCAACCAAAACATAGTTTTGATGAAGACCGTTTGGAGACCAGTGCTATGGATGTAGGAGCACCCTACTGTATACTATTGAAAATTACCCATTTCTCATTCATGTTGTAAATAACCCTTAGTGAGGACTATTTATTAAGTAGTTACTTCCTGCAAGCCTTTATTTTTCTTAGTGCTGTTTTTTGGTTTGTTCATATTATGAGACCTTTATTTTGGTAAACTAACCTTCTGTATTTGCTCCCTGTAACATTTTTGTTACCTGTAACCCATTAAGCACCTAGCTGGAACGGGAACAAGGTATAGTTTGTTGTGTGATTTGTTTCGATCTAACTGTTAAGAAGTATTTAATTCAATTGATGCATTTCTACCGCAATGGCATGCTGATGTTAGCTCCTGATGTTAGATGTAGTTGAAATGAATGGCTGTAACGCGACGGTAATGCGAGCTTTCTTATACACAATTGATATGGTCTACCGTTTAAGTTTGTATGTTGTTACAGCTCATTTTATTTCCATCATCTCTCCTGTAGCTCTTGTTTCTTGAGGAAACTGCAAGGAAGGCATTGTGTTCAATATAAGGACGGCTGAACAATAAAAGGCTTCTGGAAACATCAGTGCGCTTCACCGCATTATCTAGTAGGGTTCGCTACACTAAGAAGGATTTCTGAAGTGTATTTCACTCAGAAAAGTATGGAACGTATGACTTGGAGAACACAATCCTGAGACATGCGGGCCTCACAGAAACCTCCTGTCTTATCTCAGTTTAGGACCACATTTAGGATGTTTGCTATTACAGAAACCTGTTTACAATAACAATGTGCCCAATAGCAATGTTTATCGTTGCTAAGCAACCTCATACCAGCTGATAGTTATGGTGCGTTCGTTTATAACTGGGAGGTGCAAATTGCGACTTAAGTTCATAAACAGATCTTGAATGTTGCTTTTTTGCAATGGATCAATCCTCTGTGTTCAGCTCAATCCTCTGTGTTCAGCTCAATCCGCTGTGTTCAGCTCAATCCGCTGGCTTCTTTTCACTGTTTAGTGACTGGATAATGTTTTCATTCTGTCCTTGGCTTGGGTGAGGGTTTCAGACTGTAGTAGGCTAGGGTTAGGGTTATAGGGTTAGGGCTAGGGTTAGGGTTATAGGGTGAGGGTTATAGGGTGAGGGTTAGGGTTATAGGGTTAGGGTGAGGGCTTGGGTGAGGGTTTCAGACTGTAGTAGGCTAGGGTTAGGGTTATAGGGTTATAGGGTTAGGGTTATAGGGTTATAGGGTTAGGGTTAGGGTTATAGGGCTAGGGTTATAGGGTTAGGGTTATAGGGTTAGGGTTATAGGGTTATAGGGTTAGGGCTTGGGTGAGGGTTTCAGACTGAAGTAGGCTGAGCAACTACTCACACTCTCCTGCACCACCATGACCTTCACACCATGACCTTCACACCATGACCTTCACACCATGACCTTTACACCATGACCTGCACTCCAGAGAATCTCCATTACTTAACCTAACCAACTCTGTTGCCCCTTCTCCTCTCCTCTGCTGTGTGCTGACCCCTATTTACCTGTGTGTGGTGACCCCTACCTACCCATGTGTGTCGCTTACATCTCATCTCATCTAATGACTTTCTTCCCTCTCTCCCTTTCTGTCTCTCTCTCTCTCTCGCCACTTTCTCTCTCCATCTCTCTCTCTCCATCTCTCTCTCTCTCCTTGCTCTTTCTGTCCGTCTCCTCCTCCTCCGTTCTGTTCTCCCTCCCTCCCTTCATCTCTCCTCTCGCTCTCTCTGTCCATCACCTCTATCTCCTATCCGTTTGTCCTCTCTCCATCAATCAATCTCTCCTTGCTCTCTCTGTCTGTAACCTCCTCTTCCTCCTCCTCCTCCCCCCACCCCTCCTCTCCTCCTCCATGACCCTCCGTCTCTCTCCCTCCTCCCCCCACCCCTCCTCTCCTCCTCCATGACCCTCTGTCTCTCTCCCCCCCCCCCACCCCTCCTCTCCTCCTCCATGACCCTCCGTCTCTCTCCCTCCTCCCCATCCCTCCTCTCCTCCTCCATGACCCTCCATCTCTCTCCTTCCCCCCCCCACCCCTCCTCTCCTCCTCCATGACCCTCCGTCTCTCTCCCTCCCCCCCAGGTCGCAGCCATCGTGTTGAGCTCAATCCTCAGGAAGGAGATCTGGCGCTCCTCCTCCTCCTCCTCCTCCTCCTCCTCCTCCGCCACCTACGTGCTCCTCTCCCCCCCCAGCACCCCCTTCTCCCCCCCCGCCACCCCCTTCTCCCCCCCTGCCACCCCCTTCTCCCGCCCCGCCACCCCCTTTTCCCCCCTTGCCACCCCCTTCTCCCCCCACTGGCAACGTTTAATGCAAACTTGAATGGAGGTCCCCCGCCTCCTTTTCTTCTTCTCCTGCTGCTTTTAATGCTGCTTCACATTATGATGTTTACTGTTAAGTAGTTGAGTGTGATTTGCATGGTCAGCTGGTGTGAACCAGAATAGTCTCAGGACTGTGTTCCATGTTCGTACCAGAAGGGCATCGTGTTTCTATGAATCCATTCCACAGGGGTCAGTAAATTGGCTGGCTTTGTGCATTTTACCTTCAATCATTTATTTTTGTATTGTATAGCCTAGCATGCTAGCTTCACTATGACGTTGGCATAACAGCTTCTGATGGCCACATAAAGAAGTGAACCTAGTTGTATTGCATTATAAATAAAAATGCATTTATTTCGGCCTTCCGGGAGTCCGTTTCTAAGAAGGGCCCGGCCGTGTGGCTACTGAGACGGGCCAGGGTGTTGTTACACTGAGAGAATCCCCTTCCTGCTCCCCAGAATGGCTGTTGAGTGAAGCGACAGGCCGGCAGCCTGTGGTAATAATCAAGGCTTTGGCTGCACAAGCAGTTGATCCCGAGGACCTCGAGTGCAGAGAGCTGCTTTTCTAGTGACCAAATGATGCCGAGAGACTCGCCAGTTTGCGTCATCTGACAAAAATAGCTGGTAGAGATTTTCCAAACGCTTGTTTGTACGTTTGTTACACTGTAATCCAAGTATTTCCGTTCTGTTACAAATGGCTGTATTCTAATGTTGTTCTACTGAGTATCTTGGCCAGTTGTTGAAAAAATAAACATTCTTAAGTGCTTCTTTTCTTTAACGCCGGCTCCTGTCTGTCTGTGATTGAATGAGAGGAAAAACACCACAGACCAATGTTGTGGATAAACTTTATTTTTCATATTTATTTTTTATTGTGCTCATGTATAGAAAAAAAGGCAAGGCAGATGGAGTATTATATGTACATTGATTAACCGAGTAACAAAAAGACGATCTGTAAACCATGCAGTCCCAGGATGAGGTCAGGTGTGTGATGTAGCAGCGATGCAGTCCCAGGATGAGAAGGTCAGAGGTCAGGTGTGTGATGTAGCAGTGATGCAGTCCCAGGATGAGAAGGTCAGGTGTGTGATGTAGCAGCGATGCAGTCCCAGGATGAGAAGGTCAGGTGTGTGATGTAGCAGTGATGCAGTCCCAGGATGAGAAGGTCAGAGGTCAGGTGTGTGATGTAGCAGTGATGCAGTCCCAGGATGAGAAGGTCAGGTGTGTGATGTAGCAGTGATGCAGTCCCAGGATGAGAAGGTCAGGTGTTTGATGTAGCAGTGATGCAGTCCCAGGATGAGAAGGTGAGAGGTCAGGTGTGTGATGTAGCAGTGATGCAGTCCCAGGATGAGAAGGTCAGGTGTGTGATGTAGCAGCGATGCAGTCCCAGGATGAGAAGGTCAGAGGTCAGGTGTGTGATGTAGCAGCGATGCAGTCCCAGGATGAGAAGGTCAGAGGTCAGGTGTGTGATGTAGCAGCGATGCAGTCCCAGGATGAGAAGGTCAGAGGTCAGGTGTGTGATGTAGCAGTGATGCAGTCCATCTCGGCGGGAGAGCACAGGAAGTACACCTGAAGAACACAACACACTGTCCAGAGACCACCTGATGAGATGCATCACTATACCATACAATAGTTGTTTATAGATTAGGACTGAGATGTATTATCTGAGAGGGTGTTGGTTGGAACCCCGGCTCTTCAATGAGCTTTGAGTTGAAGACGAGAGCTCCACAGAGGGCAGTTTGGCCTGGCAGGATGGAAGGTTTTGTAGCCAAACCAAGCCCTCCTCTCCAGCCTACACCACCTGGCAGCCCCCCTCACCACCTGGCAGTCCTCCTTCAGTCTATACCACCGGACAGTCCTCCTTCAGTCTATACCACCTGGCACCTCTGTGACAAGCTGACTGCTTTGAAAACAGTCTTTAATTGTGGCCTGTTCCCCACCATCTTATCAACTATAGAAGTTTGTGCCTAAAGCCTAGTTTTCTCAATCCATGCTCAAAACATGCACGGCTGGTATACTTCCATCCACTCCTGTCTCTTCCTGGGCGCAGCACAACAGGAATGAGAAAGAGGGGGGAATGGGTGAATTAATTGGAGTGTGACGCCCTCTAGTGGTGAGAATTGTGAGTCTCATACTGAGAACCTAGGTCAAGTACACACACTGTACATTTGACTTGAGGTGCATTAGATTTATCTCTGAGTTTGAGGCCCAAGTATGAGAGAGCTAACCGTCTTTTATCCATATCTGGGCAACATAACGCATGAAAGAAACATGAGACAACTTTAAAGGTTATGTACATTTATACAGTTTCACAAATACAGTACGTCATTAACAGTAATGTCACATGACACACAGACATTCAGATATGGAGCAACATAGAACCATTTGGGGGAGTCGATCGCCTTGTTGAGAGGGGTCAGGGAATAATTTTTACAGCTCACTTATCTGGCCACCGGGTGATTACTGTTTTTTTGCTTCCCTCTGGAATATGTAGAGAGTGGGTCGTATGCCCACCTCCCTTGTTCTCTGTAAAGCGCATTGTGTTGCCTCTGGGTATGAAATGCGCTATACAAATAAAGCTTTGATGGAGCAAGCTCCTGGAGTATGTTTGTCTACCAGCTAAGAACATTTATAAAGCAATAAATTACATTTTCAGAGTAAGAGAAGCTAAAAGCATCATAGGAGAGACATGGCAAATACTGGTGTGTGTTTGCTATGGCCCAGGCCTAAAGCCGGAAGTGGGCTGGTGTATGTCTGTGTGTACGTGTGTGTGACAGGAAGTCCAGGCAGCTCACTGAGCACAGTCGTGGGATACAGTGGAGATAGGACCCAAACACAGGCAGAGAATGTTCAGAGACTTTATTCATGAATGAAATCAGTACAAGCACAAGACATAACAAGTAACCCCAAACTGAACAAACCAAATGTTGAGGCCAATGGGGGTAGATGGTGATGGTCTAGATGACACGTCTTCACACACCCTGGTCCAGCATACCAGAGTTTAGTTCATCAGCACTGTAGCCAGGGTCCTTCCTCAGCATGTCCACGTATGTTGTCTTTCGAGCACCACGTGTGTCTTCACCATGCTTGTGTTCCCAGAGGACAAGGTTTGAAGTGATGAGGTCAGGAGGGCGTTTCCTATGGCTGGCTATCCTCAGTCTCCGCTGACGTATCTTTGTGGTCAGGAGAGGTAGATCAATGTAGAGGTCAACTTTGTTCATGTGTTGCATCCACCAGACGTCCTTGACCTGAAGAGGTAGGCATAGACCATGTGGTTGGTAGGTGGGTGGTTGGGTAGATCGGTGTTGGTCGGTCTGTCATCGTGGGGTTATTTGTTATGTATTGTGTCTTGAACGTCTTGTTTCCGGCCAGGCTGTTAGCAGGATGTGACCTTGGATTTTTCCTGGTTCAGAGCCGGTAGCCCATGTTCAAAGATTGCAAGCTTTCTTTTGAACGCTTGAACAAAGGGGCAACTCGCTCTGACAAGCGGGTCTTGGACACAATCAGGTGACATGTGCTGACGGGACTCTTCACTGCGAGCCACCTCCTTCAGCCTGTCCGGCAGCAGCATCCCAGTGATGCGGGCTATCAGGATGGCTCGTCTCCACAGCCCACGGATGCGCCTCCGACGGAGAGTCGGATCCGGACATCGCCTCCAGTGGGGCTTGGGTGATCGTGAAACGTCCGCGTCAGATTGTCCCTTTACCAGCACACCACTAGACGCCATGGGGGTGGTGATCGCGAATGGTGGTCTAACAGATGGAGCTGTGATAGAAGGGACTGGGTCCGATGGACCTGTTACAGACGGGGCTGTGTCAGGTGTCCTCTTCATAAGAGAGTCCGAGGTAGAAGTGGTCGCTCCTTCACAGACTTCTTCCCACTCCTTACAAATGAGCCTCCGACGCAGAGAGAGCTCCGGACCTCGCCTCCAGTGGGGCTCGGGTGATCGTGGAGTGTCCGGCTCAGATTGTCCCTTTAGCGCCACCCCACTAGATGCCATGGGGGTGGATAAGGCGCTAGCGGGGCTGTCTCCTCTACTGGTCCTGGTCATGGAAAGTGGTGGACTGACAGATGGAGCTGTGACAGATGGAGCTGTGTCAGGAGCCCTCTTAACCATAGAGTCCGAGGTGGAAATGGCCGCCCTTTGAAAGACTCCCTCCCACTTCTTGCGAAAGAGTCTCTGACGCAGAGAGAGCTCCAGATCTCGTCTCCAGTGGGCCGTGGGCGATCGTGGAACGTCCAGCCCAGATTGTCCCTTTACCAACACACCACTACACACCTTGTTCGTGGATAGGTGGCTAGTGGGGCTGTGTCCTCTACTGGTCCTGGTCATGGAGAGTGTTGGACTGACAGATGGACCTGTGACAGACAGGGCTGTGTCAGGTGTCCTCTTCATCAGAGAGTCCGAAGTGCAAGTGTCCGTCCCTTGACAGATGTCTTCCCACTTCTTACGAATGAGCCTCTGACACCGAGAGAGCTCCAGATTGCATCTCCAGTGGGGCTCGGGTGATCGTGGAACGTCCGGCTCAGATTGTCCCTTTAGCGCCACCCCACTAGATGCCATGGGGGTGGATAAGGCGCTAGCGGGGCTGTCTCCTCTACTGGTCCTGGTCATGGAAAGTGGTGGACTGACAGATGGAGCTGTGACAGATGGAGCTGTGTCAGGAGCCCTCTTAACCATAGAGTCCGAGGTGGAAATGGCCGCCCCTTGAAAGACTCCCTCCCACTTCTTGCGAAAGAGCCTCCGACGCAGAGAGAACTTGGAGGAGGACGGGGCTGTGTAAAATGAACCGGTGACAGACGGGGCTGTGTCAAATGAACCGGTGACAGACGAGGCCGTGTCAAATGAGCCGGTGACAGACGGGGCATAGGAGTCAGAACCTCGATCATCTTGTCCTGGACAGTCCCAATGGCTCGCATGTATCTTCGCATGCAGTCCCAATGGCTCGCATGCACGCATGCACCGGGCTGTCACACTGTCCAGCTGGCGATTTCTCCATTTAAATAATAGCCAAAGCGCGATCAGGATCACATAGAGCGCAATAAAGCAACAGAGGAGTTTCACATCAAGATCCAGGAACGGGGTCTGAAAGGGCGTCGCCTCAGGACCTTGGTTTGCAGGTCTACATGAAACTGGCACCCTCTCTCGGATTCTAAAAAGATCAATTATTCCACTAGCAAACATGTTGGCAAAGATAGATCTTTAGCAACATGTTCCTCTCATCGCAAACACCGCACTGAGGCTTGTCCACTTGTTACAGCAGGATATGTACCTTGCCGCTGTGACGTGTACACGTTACGCCGTAGTGCCCGTGATGTCACAGACCGGATATAATTCTATCCGGTCTGTGACATCACGGGCACTACGGCGTAACGTGTACACGTCACAGCGGCAACACTGACTTGACGGCTAGTCCAGGCGGCCAGCTAATTGAAATAAATGTATACTAGATTTAAATAGATTTAAGCTATTTTCTTTTTGCTTGAGACCCAACGATACCCCTTATACACCCCCACATTCAGAATTAAATAGGTGCGCTTAAAAGGCTGGTCGGAATCAGTCCGTTAAATCCAGTCGTTAATTGTCCACGTTTTCGATAGAGATGGAATAGGCATATTGGCGAAATTAAATAAAGAGTAATCGCTCTCTATGAATCATTCATATTCAAGGGCATTTGTTATTTTGAAGACTACTCGTAGGCTAGCAGTAGGATTTGAAAGGAGCCCACGATAGAGGCGCGCTGCGCTCCTGACCCCCGAGTGCACAGCCCATGATCCGATGAGAGAGAGCGGTGTCGTGTGGCCGATTAAAGCCCCCCGGGTCCTGTTATTCTGTTCATAAAGTAGCCTACTTTGAGACACAACCTCTGACAATACGGTTTGTCTTCTCGTTCCGTTAATATTAGGCCTACCTCAGTCCCTGAATAGCCGCGAACCCAACCAAAACATAGTTTTGATGAAGACCGTTTGGAGACCAGTGCTATGGATGTAGGAGCACCCTACTGTATACTATTGAAAATTACCCATTTCTCATTCATGTTGTAAATAACCCTTAGTGAGGACTATTTATTAAGTAGTTACTTCCTGCAAGCCTTTATTTTTCTTAGTGCTGTTTTTTGGTTTGTTCATATTATGAGACCTTTATTTTGGTAAACTAACCTTCTGTATTTGCTCCCTGTAACATTTTTGTTACCTGTAACCCATTAAGCACCTAGCTGGAACGGGAACAAGGTATAGTTTGTTGTGTGATTTGTTTCGATCTAACTGTTAAGAAGTATTTAATTCAATTGATGCATTTCTACCGCAATGGCATGCTGATGTTAGCTCCTGATGTTAGATGTAGTTGAAATGAATGGCTGTAACGCGACGGTAATGCGAGCTTTCTTATACACAATTGATATGGTCTACCGTTTAAGTTTGTATGTTGTTACAGCTCATTTTATTTCCATCATCTCTCCTGTAGCTCTTGTTTCTTGAGGAAACTGCAAGGAAGGCATTGTGTTCAATATAAGGACGGCTGAACAATAAAAGGCTTCTGGAAACATCAGTGCGCTTCACCGCATTATCTAGTAGGGTTCGCTACACTAAGAAGGATTTCTGAAGTGTATTTCACTCAGAAAAGTATGGAACGTATGACTTGGAGAACACAATCCTGAGACATGCGGGCCTCACAGAAACCTCCTGTCTTATCTCAGTTTAGGACCACATTTAGGATGTTTGCTATTACAGAAACCTGTTTACAATAACAATGTGCCCAATAGCAATGTTTATCGTTGCTAAGCAACCTCATACCAGCTGATAGTTATGGTGCGTTCGTTTATAACTGGGAGGTGCAAATTGCGACTTAAGTTCATAAACAGATCTTGAATGTTGCTTTTTTGCAATGGATCAATCCTCTGTGTTCAGCTCAATCCTCTGTGTTCAGCTCAATCCGCTGTGTTCAGCTCAATCCGCTGGCTTCTTTTCACTGTTTAGTGACTGGATAATGTTTTCATTCTGTCCTTGGCTTGGGTGAGGGTTTCAGACTGTAGTAGGCTAGGGTTAGGGTTATAGGGTTAGGGCTAGGGTTAGGGTTATAGGGTGAGGGTTATAGGGTGAGGGTTAGGGTTATAGGGTTAGGGTGAGGGCTTGGGTGAGGGTTTCAGACTGTAGTAGGCTAGGGTTAGGGTTATAGGGTTATAGGGTTAGGGTTATAGGGTTATAGGGTTAGGGTTAGGGTTATAGGGCTAGGGTTATAGGGTTAGGGTTATAGGGTTAGGGTTATAGGGTTATAGGGTTAGGGCTTGGGTGAGGGTTTCAGACTGAAGTAGGCTGAGCAACTACTCACACTCTCCTGCACCACCATGACCTTCACACCATGACCTTCACACCATGACCTTCACACCATGACCTTTACACCATGACCTGCACTCCAGAGAATCTCCATTACTTAACCTAACCAACTCTGTTGCCCCTTCTCCTCTCCTCTGCTGTGTGCTGACCCCTATTTACCTGTGTGTGGTGACCCCTACCTACCCATGTGTGTCGCTTACATCTCATCTCATCTAATGACTTTCTTCCCTCTCTCCCTTTCTGTCTCTCTCTCTCTCTCGCCACTTTCTCTCTCCATCTCTCTCTCTCCATCTCTCTCTCTCTCCTTGCTCTTTCTGTCCGTCTCCTCCTCCTCCGTTCTGTTCTCCCTCCCTCCCTTCATCTCTCCTCTCGCTCTCTCTGTCCATCACCTCTATCTCCTATCCGTTTGTCCTCTCTCCATCAATCAATCTCTCCTTGCTCTCTCTGTCTGTAACCTCCTCTTCCTCCTCCTCCTCCCCCCACCCCTCCTCTCCTCCTCCATGACCCTCCGTCTCTCTCCCTCCTCCCCCCACCCCTCCTCTCCTCCTCCATGACCCTCTGTCTCTCTCCCCCCCCCCCACCCCTCCTCTCCTCCTCCATGACCCTCCGTCTCTCTCCCTCCTCCCCATCCCTCCTCTCCTCCTCCATGACCCTCCATCTCTCTCCTTCCCCCCCCCAACCCTCCTCTCCTCCTCCATGACCCTCCGTCTCTCTCCCTCCCCCCCAGGTCGCAGCCATCGTGTTGAGCTCAATCCTCAGGAAGGAGATCTGGCGCTCCTCCTCCTCCTCCTCCTCCTCCTCCTCCTCCGCCACCTACGTGCTCCTCTCCCCCCCCAGCACCCCCTTCTCCCCCCCCGCCACCCCCTTCTCCCCCCCTGCCACCCCCTTCTCCCGCCCCGCCACCCCCTTTTCCCCCCTTGCCACCCCCTTCTCCCCCCACTGGCAACGTTTAATGCAAACTTGAATGGAGGTCCCCCGCCTCCTTTTCTTCTTCTCCTGCTGCTTTTAATGCTGCTTCACATTATGATGTTTACTGTTAAGTAGTTGAGTGTGATTTGCATGGTCAGCTGGTGTGAACCAGAATAGTCTCAGGACTGTGTTCCATGTTCGTACCAGAAGGGCATCGTGTTTCTATGAATCCATTCCACAGGGGTCAGTAAATTGGCTGGCTTTGTGCATTTTACCTTCAATCATTTATTTTTGTATTGTATAGCCTAGCATGCTAGCTTCACTATGACGTTGGCATAACAGCTTCTGATGGCCACATAAAGAAGTGAACCTAGTTGTATTGCATTATAAATAAAAATGCATTTATTTCGGCCTTCCGGGAGTCCGTTTCTAAGAAGGGCCCGGCCGTGTGGCTACTGAGACGGGCCAGGGTGTTGTTACACTGAGAGAATCCCCTTCCTGCTCCCCAGAATGGCTGTTGAGTGAAGCGACAGGCCGGCAGCCTGTGGTAATAATCAAGGCTTTGGCTGCACAAGCAGTTGATCCCGAGGACCTCGAGTGCAGAGAGCTGCTTTTCTAGTGACCAAATGATGCCGAGAGACTCGCCAGTTTGCGTCATCTGACAAAAATAGCTGGTAGAGATTTTCCAAACGCTTGTTTGTACGTTTGTTACACTGTAATCCAAGTATTTCCGTTCTGTTACAAATGGCTGTATTCTAATGTTGTTCTACTGAGTATCTTGGCCAGTTGTTGAAAAAATAAACATTCTTAAGTGCTTCTTTTCTTTAACGCCGGCTCCTGTCTGTCTGTGATTGAATGAGAGGAAAAACACCACAGACCAATGTTGTGGATAAACTTTATTTTTCATATTTATTTTTTATTGTGCTCATGTATAGAAAAAAAGGCAAGGCAGATGGAGTATTATATGTACATTGATTAACCGAGTAACAAAAAGACGATCTGTAAACCATGCAGTCCCAGGATGAGGTCAGGTGTGTGATGTAGCAGCGATGCAGTCCCAGGATGAGAAGGTCAGAGGTCAGGTGTGTGATGTAGCAGTGATGCAGTCCCAGGATGAGAAGGTAAGGTGTGTGATGTAGCAGCGATGCAGTCCCAGGATGAGAAGGTCAGGTGTGTGATGTAGCAGTGATGCAGTCCCAGGATGAGAAGGTCAGGTGTGTGATGTAGCAGTGATGCAGTCCCAGGATGAGAAGGTCAGGTGTTTGATGTAGCAGTGATGCAGTCCCAGGATGAGAAGGTGAGAGGTCAGGTGTGTGATGTAGCAGTGATGCAGTCCCAGGATGAGAAGGTCAGGTGTGTGATGTAGCAGCGATGCAGTCCCAGGATGAGAAGGTCAGAGGTCAGGTGTGTGATGTAGCAGCGATGCAGTCCCAGGATGAGAAGGTCAGAGGTCAGGTGTGTGATGTAGCAGCGATGCAGTCCCAGGATGAGAAGGTCAGAGGTCAGGTGTGTGATGTAGCAGTGATGCAGTCCATCTCGGCGGGAGAGCACAGGAAGTACACCTGAAGAACACAACACACTGTCCAGAGACCACCTGATGAGATGCATCACTATACCATACAATAGTTGTTTATAGATTAGGACTGAGATGTATTATCTGAGAGGGTGTTGGTTGGAACCCCGGCTCTTCAATGAGCTTTGAGTTGAAGACGAGAGCTCCACAGAGGGCAGTTTGGCCTGGCAGGATGGAAGGTTTTGTAGCCAAACCAAGCCCTCCTCTCCAGCCTACACCACCTGGCAGCCCCCCTCACCACCTGGCAGTCCTCCTTCAGTCTATACCACCGGACAGTCCTCCTTCAGTCTATACCACCTGGCACCTCTGTGACAAGCTGACTGCTTTGAAAACAGTCTTTAATTGTGGCCTGTTCCCCACCATCTTATCAACTATAGAAGTTTGTGCATAAAGCCTAGTTTTCTCAATCCATGCTCAAAACATGCACGGCTGGTATACTTCCATCCACTCCTGTCTCTTCCTGGGCGCAGCACAACAGGAATGAGAAAGAGGGGGGAATGGGTGAATTAATTGGAGTGTGACGCCCTCTAGTGGTGAGAATTGTGAGTCTCATACTGAGAACCTAGGTCAAGTACACACACTGTACATTTGACTTGAGGTGCATTAGATTTATCTCTGAGTTTGAGGCCCAAGTATGAGAGAGCTAACCGTCTTTTATCCATATCTGGGCAACATAACGCATGAAAGAAACATGAGACAACTTTAAAGGTTATGTACATTTATACAGTTTCACAAATACAGTACGTCATTAACAGTAATGTCACATGACACACAGACATTCAGATATGGAGCAACATAGAACCATTTGGGGGAGTCGATCGCCTTGTTGAGAGGGGTCAGGGAATAATTTTTACAGCTCACTTATCTGGCCACCGGGTGATTACTGTTTTTTTGCTTCCCTCTGGAATATGTAGAGAGTGGGTCGTATGCCCACCTCCCTTGTTCTCTGTAAAGCGCATTGTGTTGCCTCTGGGTATGAAATGCGCTATACAAATAAAGCTTTGATGGAGCAAGCTCCTGGAGTATGTTTGTCTACCAGCTAAGAACATTTATAAAGCAATAAATTACATTTTCAGAGTAAGAGAAGCTAAAAGCATCATAGGAGAGACATGGCAAATACTGGTGTGTGTTTGCTATGGCCCAGGCCTAAAGCCGGAAGTGGGCTGGTGTATGTCTGTGTGTACGTGTGTGTGACAGGAAGTCCAGGCAGCTCACTGAGCACAGTCGTGGGATACAGTGGAGATAGGACCCAAACACAGGCAGAGAATGTTCAGAGACTTTATTCATGAATGAAATCAGTACAAGCACAAGACATAACAAGTAACCCCAAACTGAACAAACCAAATGTTGAGGCCAATGGGGGTAGATGGTGATGGTCTAGATGACACGTCTTCACACACCCTGGTCCAGCATACCAGAGTTTAGTTCATCAGCACTGTAGCCAGGGTCCTTCCTCAGCATGTCCACGTATGTTGTCTTTCGAGCACCACGTGTGTCTTCACCATGCTTGTGTTCCCAGAGGACAAGGTTTGAAGTGATGAGGTCAGGAGGGCGTTTCCTATGGCTGGCTATCCTCAGTCTCCGCTGACGTATCTTTGTGGTCAGGAGAGGTAGATCAATGTAGAGGTCAACTTTGTTCATGTGTTGCATCCACCAGACGTCCTTGACCTGAAGAGGTAGGCATAGACCATGTGGTTGGTAGGTGGGTGGTTGGGTAGATCGGTGTTGGTCGGTCTGTCATCGTGGGGTTATTTGTTATGTATTGTGTCTTGAACGTCTTGTTTCCGGCCAGGCTGTTAGCAGGATGTGACCTTGGATTTTTCCTGGTTCAGAGCCGGTAGCCCATGTTCAAAGATTGCAAGCTTTCTTTTGAACGCTTGAACAAAGGGGCAACTCGCTCTGACAAGCGGGTCTTGGACACAATCAGGTGACATGTGCTGACGGGACTCTTCACTGCGAGCCACCTCCTTCAGCCTGTCCGGCAGCAGCATCCCAGTGATGCGGGCTATCAGGATGGCTCGTCTCCACAGCCCACGGATGCGCCTCCGACGGAGAGTCGGATCCGGACATCGCCTCCAGTGGGGCTTGGGTGATCGTGAAACGTCCGCGTCAGATTGTCCCTTTACCAGCACACCACTAGACGCCATGGGGGTGGTGATCGCGAATGGTGGTCTAACAGATGGAGCTGTGATAGAAGGGACTGGGTCCGATGGACCTGTTACAGACGGGGCTGTGTCAGGTGTCCTCTTCATAAGAGAGTCCGAGGTAGAAGTGGTCGCTCCTTCACAGACTTCTTCCCACTCCTTACAAATGAGCCTCCGACGCAGAGAGAGCTCCGGACCTCGCCTCCAGTGGGGCTCGGGTGATCGTGGAGTGTCCGGCTCAGATTGTCCCTTTAGCGCCACCCCACTAGATGCCATGGGGGTGGATAAGGCGCTAGCGGGGCTGTCTCCTCTACTGGTCCTGGTCATGGAAAGTGGTGGACTGACAGATGGAGCTGTGACAGATGGAGCTGTGTCAGGAGCCCTCTTAACCATAGAGTCCGAGGTGGAAATGGCCGCCCTTTGAAAGACTCCCTCCCACTTCTTGCGAAAGAGTCTCTGACGCAGAGAGAGCTCCAGATCTCGTCTCCAGTGGGCCGTGGGCGATCGTGGAACGTCCAGCCCAGATTGTCCCTTTACCAACACACCACTACACACCTTGTTCGTGGATAGGTGGCTAGTGGGGCTGTGTCCTCTACTGGTCCTGGTCATGGAGAGTGTTGGACTGACAGATGGACCTGTTACAGACAGGGCTGTGTCAGGTGTCCTCTTCATCAGAGAGTCCGAAGTGCAAGTGTCCGTCCTTTGACAGATGTCTTCCCACTTCTTACGAATGAGCCTCTGACACCGAGAGAGCTCCAGATTGCATCTCCAGTGGGGCTCGGGTGATCGTGGAACGTCCGGCTCAGATTGTCCCTTTAGCGCCACCCCACTAGATGCCATGGGGGTGGATAAGGCGCTAGCGGGGCTGTCTCCTCTACTGGTCCTGGTCATGGAAAGTGGTGGACTGACAGATGGAGCTGTGACAGATGGAGCTGTGTCAGGAGCCCTCTTAACCATAGAGTCCGAGGTGGAAATGGCCGCCCCTTGAAAGACTCCCTCCCACTTCTTGCGAAAGAGCCTCCGACGCAGAGAGAACTTGGAGGAGGACGGGGCTGTGTAAAATGAACCGGTGACAGACGGGGCTGTGTCAAATGAACCGGTGACAGACGAGGCCGTGTCAAATGAGCCGGTGACAGACGGGGCATAGGAGTCAGAACCTCGATCATCTTGTCCTGGACAGTCCCAATGGCTCGCATGTATCTTCGCATGCAGTCCCAATGGCTCGCATGCACGCATGCACCGGGCTGTCACACTGTCCAGCTGGCGATTTCTCCATTTAAATAATAGCCAAAGCGCGATCAGGATCACATAGAGCGCAATAAAGCAACAGAGGAGTTTCACATCAAGATCCAGGAACGGGGTCTGAAAGGGCGTCGCCTCAGGACCTTGGTTTGCAGGTCTACATGAAACTGGCACCCTCTCTCGGATTCTAAAAAGATCAATTATTCCACTAGCAAACATGTTGGCAAAGATAGATCTTTAGCAACATGTTCCTCTCATCGCAAACACCGCACTGAGGCTTGTCCACTTGTTACAGCAGGATATGTACCTTGCCGCTGTGACGTGTACACGTTACGCCGTAGTGCCCGTGATGTCACAGACCGGATATAATTCTATCCGGTCTGTGACATCACGGGCACTACGGCGTAACGTGTACACGTCACAGCGGCAACACTGACTTGACGGCTAGTCCAGGCGGCCAGCTAATTGAAATAAATGTATACTAGATTTAAATAGATTTAAGCTATTTTCTTTTTGCTTGAGACCCAACGATACCCCTTATACACCCCCACATTCAGAATTAAATAGGTGCGCTTAAAAGGCTGGTCGGAATCAGTCCGTTAAATCCAGTCGTTAATTGTCCACGTTTTCGATAGAGATGGAATAGGCATATTGGCGAAATTAAATAAAGAGTAATCGCTCTCTATGAATCATTCATATTCAAGGGCATTTGTTATTTTGAAGACTACTCGTAGGCTAGCAGTAGGATTTGAAAGGAGCCCACGATAGAGGCGCGCTGCGCTCCTGACCCCCGAGTGCACAGCCCATGATCCGATGAGAGAGAGCGGTGTCGTGTGGCCGATTAAAGCCCCCCGGGTCCTGTTATTCTGTTCATAAAGTAGCCTACTTTGAGACACAACCTCTGACAATACGGTTTGTCTTCTCGTTCCGTTAATATTAGGCCTACCTCAGTCCCTGAATAGCCGCGAACCCAACCAAAACATAGTTTTGATGAAGACCGTTTGGAGACCAGTGCTATGGATGTAGGAGCACCCTACTGTATACTATTGAAAATTACCCATTTCTCATTCATGTTGTAAATAACCCTTAGTGAGGACTATTTATTAAGTAGTTACTTCCTGCAAGCCTTTATTTTTCTTAGTGCTGTTTTTTGGTTTGTTCATATTATGAGACCTTTATTTTGGTAAACTAACCTTCTGTATTTGCTCCCTGTAACATTTTTGTTACCTGTAACCCATTAAGCACCTAGCTGGAACGGGAACAAGGTATTGTTTGTTGTGTGATTTGTTTCGATCTAACTGTTAAGAAGTATTTAATTCAATTGATGCATTTCTACCGCAATGGCATGCTGATGTTAGCTCCTGATGTTAGATGTAGTTGAAATGAATGGCTGTAACGCGACGGTAATGCGAGCTTTCTTATACACAATTGATATGGTCTACCGTTTAAGTTTGTATGTTGTTACAGCTCATTTTATTTCCATCATCTCTCCTGTAGCTCTTGTTTCTTGAGGAAACTGCAAGGAAGGCATTGTGTTCAATATAAGGACGGCTGAACAATAAAAGGCTTCTGGAAACATCAGTGCGCTTCACCGCATTATCTAGTAGGGTTCGCTACACTAAGAAGGATTTCTGAAGTGTATTTCACTCAGAAAAGTATGGAACGTATGACTTGGAGAACACAATCCTGAGACATGCGGGCCTCACAGAAACCTCCTGTCTTATCTCAGTTTAGGACCACATTTAGGATGTTTGCTATTACAGAAACCTGTTTACAATAACAATGTGCCCAATAGCAATGTTTATCGTTGCTAAGCAACCTCATACCAGCTGATAGTTATGGTGCGTTCGTTTATAACTGGGAGGTGCAAATTGCGACTTAAGTTCATAAACAGATCTTGAATGTTGCTTTTTTGCAATGGATCTCCCTGCAGGTGCTGCAGCCAGGGATGAGTTCAGCCCCGACCGACAACACGTTGCAAACTGGCTTGATATATCAGTCTGCTGATTGTGTAACACCTCTGACACACCCACCAAACGAAAGAAAACCAACACTGTTTTAGTCTAGGGCCTATTTGCTTTGTAGTTGTGGTTCCCGGTCTAAGCGGATAGTGATCCCTCTGTACAACCAGGCCAGGTCTAGCCTGGCTTATGTGCGCGGCTGGCATGTTCAGGACTCGTAGAACGGAAGCTAGTCATGCCACTGAAATAGCTGTGATTTGAAATGACATGAAATAATGTCTGATAAATTAAGAGGGGTCTTGTCGCCTGGACACATCAGTTCCAATGCTTCCAATGCTAATCCAGCACAATAAGCGGGATAGCCAGTTAGCTCACGGGCTTACGGCGTAACGTGTACACGTCACAGCGGCAACACTGACTTGACGGCTAGTCCAGGCGGCCAGCTAATTGAAATAAATGTATCATCATAACATCATCACCCAACGATACCCCTTATTTAATACACCCCCACATTCAGAATTAAATAGGTGCGCTTAAAAGGCTGGTCGGAATCAGTCCGTTAAATCCAGTCGTTAATTGTCCACGTTTTCGATAGAGATGGAATAGGCATTATTGGCGAAATTAAATAAAGGTAATCGCTCTCTATGAATCATTCATATTCAAGGGCGTTTTGTTATTTTGAAGACTACTCGTAGGCTAGCAGTAGGATTTGAAAGGAGCCCACGATAGAGGCGCGCTGCGCTCCTGACCCCCGAGTGCACAGCCCATGATCCGATGAGAGAGAGCGGTGTCGTGTGGCCGATTAAAGCCCCCCGGGTCCTGTTATTCTGTTCATAAAGTAGCCTACTTTGAGACACAACCTCAAAGTGCTGACGAAACGGTTTGGCTACTCGTTCCGTTAATATTAGGCCCAACTCAGTCCCTGAATAGCCGCGAACCCAACCAAAACATAGTTTTGATGAAGACCGTTTGGAGACCAGTGCTATGGATGTAGGAGCACCCTACTGTATACTATTGAAAATTACCCATTTCTCATTCATGTTGTAAATAACCCTTAGTGAGGACTATTTATTAAGTAGTTACTTCCTGCAAGCCTTTATTTTTCTTAGTGCTGTTTTTTGGTTTGTTCATATTATGAGACCTTTATTTTGGTAAACTAACCTTCTGTATTTGCTCCCTGTAACATTTTTGTTACCTGTAACCCATTAAGCACCTAGCTGGAACGGGAACAAGGTATTGTTTGTTGTGTGATTTGTTTCGATCTAACTGTTAAGAAGTATTTAATTCAATTGATGCATTTCTACCTCAATGGCGCTGATGTTACTCCTGATGTTAGATGGAGTTGAAATGAATGGCTGTAACGCGACGGTAATGCGAGCTTTCTTATACACCAATTGATATGGTCTGTTTAAGTTTGTATGTTGAGCTCATTTTATTTCCATCATCTCTCCTGTAGCTCTTACGGTGTTTCTTGAGGAAACTGCAAGGAAGGCATTGTTTGTTTGTTTGTTTATTAGGATCTCTTTTAGCCATCGGCTAGTCTTCCAAGAGTCCTCAACTAAAACATACAGTACAATACATACAATGTATACAATAATGCAGAAAATACTACAATTCATAAATAGAATTCAAGAAAAAATAGGAAAAGAAAGAAACATGATAGTGAATACAATAATAACAGTAAAATACAATAGTTCAAAAACACAGCTACTTACGAAATCACACATCTAAAATTATTGTAACAAAATATTGTAAAATTGTTCTCCAAAGAAGTTCAAAGAAGGAAAATACAGCACTATGGTCAGTGCAATGAATTCCACATGATCACCATCCTATATATAAAAGTCCGTCTGCCCATTTCCGTCTGTATCCTTGGTTGGGTGAATTTGTCCTTCAGTCTATTCCGCGTATTAACTGCATGTAGATTTCTAATCCGTTGTAGTTTGTTGAATATATCTGCAGGTGTCTTAAGGGCAATAATTCGTTTGAAAAGTGCTTATGACTGCTCTGAAATGAGTTGACTAACTGTTGGCCACCCTGTTGCATTGTGTTCAATATAAGGACGGCTGAACAATAAAAGGCTTCTGGAAACATCAGTGCGCTTCAGCGCATTATCTAGTAGGGTTCTACACTAAGAAGGATTTCTGAAGTGTATTTCACTCACAAAAGTATGGAACATGACTTGGAGAACACAATCCTGAGACATGCGGGCCTCATTACAGAAACCTGCTGTCTTATCTCAGTTTAGGAGCACATTTAGAATGTTTGCTATTACAGAAACCTGTTTACAATAACAATGTGCCCAATAGCAATGTTTATCTTATAAGCAACCTCATACCAGCTGATAGTGAAGCACAGGTGCAACAGAAAGCTAGCAGCTAACTTCATTAACTAACACTACTACTAGGGGCGGGGTGGCCATCGGGAGGTTGGGGACGACTCCCGAACGGCCGACCCATCCTGCCGAACCGGCTGGGGATTTTTTTTTTTTTTTTTAAATCTTTTTTTTGGGGGGGGGGCGGCCGGCCGTATGACCTGCTTTGGGAGGAAGACTATCTCTGATAAAGTTGTTATTTATCAATTTCTCGTGTTAGTATTGGTATAATGGGCCGGCCAGCCTGGCCCTCGCAGACACAGAGCACAGAGCAAAACGCGGCCTGTCAGACAGGGCCTGGGCAAATGTAATACTTTCAATATTGAGGGGGGATACAAGCGGCCCCTCCCAATTTGGACCGATCCTTGTTTTGGTTGAAACCTGATTGGCTCAGTCATTTTTTCCATCAGTGAACTTAAGTTTTTAGCCAAAATGGCGAAAAGAAAGAGAGACGACAAAGAAATGGGTGGCGCACAAAAAAATAAGAGATACAAAACGAAAGAAGTTACTGCAAGATGCAGCTAAATGCGCCAAACTGACGGACCTTTTCCGTGGAGGCGCCAAGGTTGCTGTGGCTGAGCCTGAGGGCACTGATGAGGCAGGAGTCGCGGCTGCGGGACCCAGCCATGATGACACGACAGGGGAGCAATGCATGGTTCAATCTTGTGGGCATAGTAGCTTAGAAAGAAGAGAGCTAGCTAGTTTAGCTACCAGGCCCAGGGTGCGTTGGTAAATAGACACTCCGAACGCCACAAACTGGACCAGCGTTAATCCGAACCAGAATCGACAGCAACATGTTGTTAAAGTAACCGCTAACCCACCGCTGACTCACCGGTGACCCACCGCCGAATCACCGCTCACTGGGCGCGGTGGGTTTAAGATGTCCCGGTTGGGTTCGGATTCATTATTTTTAATCTTTGTAGAGCGTTAGATTGGATTTACGAACGCACCCTAGTTAAAGGCAGAATATGCAGCATTGTATAAAAACAATGTAGGCTATAGACTCATAAACTATAATCCCTCAAAATCTTCATTTATGACCCACGACTTGGCAGTATTTATCTGCAGAGACCCTGCCCTCAGCCTGTATTTTCTTATTGTTTTGGTTGTCTTGAATCTAATGTTTTGATGTCAAATCTATTTGGCTTTTCTCATGTTGATTTAATTATGTCCTTGTTCTTATGTTGATTTACTGTAATGTTGTCTTTGTGTTTTAATACTTTGCAAACTGATGTACTGCTATATAAATAAAGTTTATTATTATTATTAGTCAAGGCCAGTGTCAGCAGCGGGCGTGATGCTGAGGGACAGGATGACCCCAGTTATGGTGGTGATGGTGAGGAGGAGAATGGAGCAGGAGCAGGAACCAGCAAAAAAACTGTGACAGGTACAGGTAGGTGCAGTGCTGGGTAGGCAATCGTATTATGCATATAATCTATAATTGGATGGAGTCATATGTTTATGCTCCAAGTTCATACAGACATTAGGAGCCTATCCACTAGTGCCTTTATTTTAATGGCCTGCTGAATTATATATCTCTGTTCCTTTCCAATGATAAAATGAGTTACTGGTAATCTTATTGATTACTGATGTTCTTCTCATGCAGATGTAGCAGTGCAGTCAGCACAGGCAGAGGCAGGGTCCAGCACAGGGGAAGCTGAGCCAGGGATACTCACAGTCACAGATGAAGGCTTTGATTTTTATGCACGCCCGGCCCCCAAAGATTTCGGTCTATTTTTTTCTCACCACCCTCAACAACCCCCCAGAAAAGGCATGAGTATCTATCAAACCAAAGACGGTATTAAGAGAAAGTGGCTCACATACTGTAAGAAAGAAAACTCACTGTACTGCACAGTATGTTTGGCATATGCAAAGCCATCTGCAAGTGACAACGCTTTCATTAAGGGGGGGATGACAGCCTGGAAGCATGTACACCAAAGATTAGAAGAGCATGAAAGAAACCAAGTCCACAGAGAGAGTGCAGAGGCGTATTTTATGAAGGCCAGCCAAGCAGACATAGCAAGCCTACTCGGTGGAAAACAACTCTCTCTTCACCGTGACCAGGTCAGGAAGAAACGGCAAGTCATGGACCGTGTCATAGAAGTGATAAAAGTCATCGGAAAGTGTGGACTTAGCTATAGAGGCACTAAATATGAAGCTGCATACACCTGGGAGAACATTGCTGTTGATCATGGAAACTTCTTGGAGATGATCATCCTGCTGAGCAAATTTGATGTCTCTCTGCAAGAACACGTCAATGAATGTGTACAAAAAAGCAAAAGCCTACACGAGACTGGGGCTAAAGGCAGAGGATCCTTTGTTACACTGCTCTCTAATGCATCTATCAACAAGGTTATTGATGTAATCAGCCACTTAGTCAAAGAAAGCATTTCTAGGGAAGTAAGGGAGGCAGGAATGTTTTCTGTGCAGATCGACACCACACAGGACATTACCTCCACAGACCAGTGTGCTGTTATCCTCAGATATGTAACTGATGTGGTCCATGAGAAGCTCATAGGTGTGGTGGAATGTGAGTACTCAACCGGAGAGTATTTTGTGAGCCTACTTAAAAAAAACTCTGGCAGAGGTGGACATTGATATTCGGAATTGTGTTGGCAACTCAACAGATGGAGCCGCAAACATGCAAGGCCAATACAAGGGGTTTTCCACTTTGCTGTCATCAGAGTCACCTGACCAAGTGCACATCTGGTGCTATGCACATGTGCTTAATCTCGTTCTGGGAGACACCACAGGTGTTCTGATAGAAAGTGCATCCCTTTTCTCCATCGTGAATGATGTTGCTGTATTTATCAAGGACTCTTACAAGCGTATGAATCTGTGGGAGAAAGTGAGTGATGACAAGCGTCACAGGCGGCTGTCTCCAATCGGGGAGACTAGGTGGTGGGCAAAGGACCAAGCTCTAAGCAAGATATTTGGCTGTTTTGGTAACCCAGACAATGCATTGTTTGTTGATTTAATCATAACACTCAAAAGGATACAGGAAGATAGGGCAATGAAAGCAGATGTCAGAGCAAGAGCTAAGGGGTACATGGAGTCCCTACTGAAGCATGAGACAGTGCTGACAGCACAGATATTCTTGCGGGTCTTTGAGATCACCTCATTACTCTCCAGATACCTCCAGACTAGTGGCATGGACTTAATCACAGCTCATCGGCTAGTAATGGGTGCCCAAGACAGCCTAAACAAATGCACTAGGGACATGGATGCTGTCACGAAAGCTGCTAATGTCTTTGTTCAGTGGGCTAACAATGAGCTGGAGGAGAACGGATCCGAAGAGGTGGTTCAGGCGGCTCTACCTGAAATAAAAATCAGAAAGAAGAAGACAATGCCAGGCGAGGTAGCTGAGGAAAAGCAGTCGTTGAGTGCAGAGGATCGATACAGGGTCAAGGTACACAATGTCATTTTGGACACTGACCCAGAGCATTCAGACCCGCTATTCAGCAAATGGAGCGCTTTATGATGATTTTGCGTGCCTCGACCCAAGGAACTTTGGTACACTGAGAGATAGGGAGCTTCCATCTGAATGTCTCGGACAACTCAGTAAATGCCTCCTTAAGTTTGATGACAGAGCCACACCTGAAAGGCTCAAGGCTGAGCTCTGCAGTCTGGCCAACCAGTGGGAGAGACTTAAGATGCCCCATTTGGAGTCATACACTGTCCGGACTGCAGAAGAGACAGAGGTTGGAGAAGACATGGAGATGACTGACACCAGCTGCACCTCCTGTAAAAACTGTGCAGTTTGCGTTTATCATATCCTCTCCAAATACAACCTACTGACTGATGCCTATCATGTAATTGGATTGGCCTACAAGTTCCTGCTGACACTCTCTTTCAGTCAAGTGGCCTGTGAGAGGACCTTCTCCACACTCAAGTTTGTAAAGAACAGACTAAGGAGCACCCTGACACAGGAGCGTCTTGAGGCATTCATGCTAATGTGCACAGAGAAAGAGATCCTGATGACTTAAGACAACGATGGAATCATAGACAGAGTCGCAGAGACTAGTGGACTGCTCCGACGCTTGCTGGTGATGTGAGGTAGGACTACTAGGACAGTCTCCACTTGTTTAGGGGTTTTGAGAAGTTATAGACTTGGCTTGGAGATTGGATGTTTCTGTCTCCAAAATAGACCTATTTGCTTTGATTTTGATAAGCTGCTTGTTTTTATTTATTATCATTATTATTACACACACACACACACACACACACACACACACACACACTCAGTGGAGACATCACTAGTGTCATTCAGTCCATGTCAGTTTGATAAAGAGGCTTGTTTTTACTTTTTCTTTCCACAGGAGCGGAGGTAGAGAAGGTCGGTGGTGGAGCTACAGAATTCCGCTACCCCATGTCCAGCACATTATGGGGTGAGTTATGAGTTTTGTGATTTGGTTGAAGGTAAAGTTGAACGAGCAGCAGAATAATAACATTTGCCTCTAGACAGTTGAAAATCTAGAAACCGCAAGGCCAACAAATTGTCCATGATCCCTCTGTCACTCTGCCTTTTCCACAGGGACATTTTCTCATTGGGCTTCAGGCCATTTCGCTGGGTGTGTACCTCTGGTGACCCCCAAAACCTGCAACTGTCCTGGCTGGAGGAGATTGGTGCCAATGTGAATGAACGCATCAAACAGCAGTACAATGACAACATCTGCTCGATCTGAGTCTGGGAAACGCAGCATGGTCAGTGACTTCCTGGACAGCCTATGCTTGCATTTACTGCCACAATACAAATTGCACAGACAAAACAACATACGTTCTCTGATCACCTCTGCTTATTTTCTGTGTTTAGGTGGTGGGATCCCAAGCCAGAATCCTCTACTCTTACCAGAAAGGCAGAGTCTGCATTGCTTTGGATATCAACCAAGCTGTTGCTGATGGAAGAGTTTCAGTAAGTGTGCAGGCGCTCACATAACGTCGGCTCGTGCCATTCGGGCGCTCGTATAAAAGGCCTCTCCATCTCAAGCTCCCGGGCTGAATTTCAGTCCCAGCACGTCCCTGCTTTACCTCAACTACTATATTAGTACTTGATGTGTAAAAAATGTTTGTGGAATAATGTAGCGGTATAAGTTAATACACAATGTTCCAATTACTTACGGATAAACCATAATCATTAATTACATAACCAATGTTGTTACTTCTGGTATTGCTAGAATAAGTAGGCCTACTGCTGTTACAGTAATCAGTAAAGGTTTTTCAACTACTCACCAATACAGTAGGATCAATTAATTCAATGGATTATGCTGTATTAAGATTGATCAGATGACAGATGGGACTTCACATTGAGGGTTGATTGATAAGTGATTACTTCCTTTTTCAGCACTGTGTGACAACACACGGTATCTCGCTTACATCCACCTAGCTTCATCCATCTCGCTTCCTTTCACACCAACATGCACGGTGTTCTATATATATCTGGTATATAGGAACACACCGAGGGAGTGAAGGAGCGATGTCACAGGTGCTGCCGCTGTCAGACTGCTCGACCAGCGCTGCTCCCATTCGACCACCTGAACTGAACTGAACAAATGACTAAATCCAAACGTGCAGGTATACCGTCTGTGTGGTATTTATTTTTCTATCCACTTTGCTGCTGTAACATTGCGATGTCACCTTGTGGGACTAATACACGGTAAAGAGAGGAGAAAAAAATACCACCTAATGCATTACAAGCATGCAGGCCTTTATTGTTTGAATTCCAACACAGTTCTTTATTTACCACATTGCTTTTATGTAGTATGGTTTAAAGCTTTACAAAAACGAGAGAAAACTAAATATTTACAAAATCTATTTTGTGCAAACATAATTCTTCTTTTACAACACTCTCCTAAAGTATTTTGAAGGCATGCATACAAATAAACTTTGGTATGTTAACAAAACTACTCAAATTCTTATTAGAACTATTTATGTACACATGGCCGAACAGTATTATCAATTACTTTAGTGTTTAGTACAGTATACATTTAGACATCAATTAAAGTTAACTTAAGAAACGTAGACCTCCAGTAAAGCTATTGAAGGTAAAGACTTCAGCCGTCACACCAAAAGAGTGCATGTAGAATTTCCCGCAAAGTACAGTATGTCCAATGATTGCTTGAAGGCTTGCAGTGACACACGACAACTTTGGCAAATAGGCACAAGATAACTTGTATACCTCATAAAAACCAGTCTGCTACATCTTCAGAAACAGAAATTGGCAGTGCATGGATAATTTGTATGAGAAAATATTCTAACAAAATTGAAGTCAATGCAGTTAAAGGTCTGTATACACACAGTATACATTCATAAAAGGCTTACACAAGGGCTATGATGAATGTCTGGCAACATAGGAAATATAGTCAGATCAAAATATACTATGGTTATCCAGTCTCTGGTTTGAAAAATAAAACACACAGTTTTGTACATGGTCATTGTGATTGTACATCAACTAGATTTTTTCTATTCTTAGACACTATTAAGAAAAATATATTTTCAATACCATCAACTGAGAAAGAGTCTCAATTAAACAGAATGTTCACTTCCAACTACAAAGTGGTAAAACTATTTCACCTTTGTTTAATTTTGAAATTATTTACTCAGTACTCTAAAACATTTTTTTTTACTCCATTTTCATGTTCGAAAACAGAAAAGGGAGAAAATGCAACTCATAATATGTGAAAGCATTGATGTGCGAATGCCAGTGTAAAGTCTGAACATATGAATGGAGGAGATATGGTGTGGTGGGGCTGGTGCATTAATTACACGTTTATACAACCGACCCCCCTCCCCCCCCCAAAAAAAAACAACGAAAAAAAACATCCAGAAATAAAACATATACCTGCTACAAGAGACAGAGCCAGTAGGGGCTGGGGGGGTGCTAAGTGGAGTCCTTGGCCGTGGTGACTGTTTGGATGCAGGACTTGCCGCTGCTGCTGGTGTGGGGCCTGTAGCTGGTGAAGCTGGGGGTGTGTATGGTGCGGATGCTCTTCGAACCCGGGCCCAACGGTGTGGGCGACAGAGGGGAGGGAGAGGAGGAGGAGGAGGAGAAGGAAGAGGAGGAGGAGGGCGCTCGACCGTTCGGAGTCTGCGAGGAGAACGAGAGAGGTTTACCTGCGTGCGAGGGGAGCGTGGGGAGTTTGAGGGATCCGTTAGACAGGGAGGGGATGTGGGAGGAGGGGGCGGAGCCTGAGCGAGTGGCGTGGGGGGACGGGATGGAGGACTTGGCGGTTGGGGAGGAACAGGAGGTGGAGGAGGAGGAGGAGGAAGGGTTAGTCGGATTAGTAGCGTCTGAGTTTGGGGCAGACTGGGAACTGCCTTTAGCAGAGCTAGGATAAAAAGCTGGGATTTTAGAGGCAGGCAAAGTCGGGGAAGTCGTTTTATGATCACCTCCCGCTCTTTTAGCACTTCCGTTAGCCTGCAAACAGAGATGCCAGAACAGAGACTGTTTGTCAAAAAGAGGGATCTGGTAATTTGAAATAACAATGAGGCAAGACAACATTGAACTCTAACGTTAGCTATAGACAACGGAAACGTATACGACTACAAACATTGTTACTGTATTACTAAATCGACTAAAGGACACACAAAATGGCTGAGCTAGAGAAGCTATATTTGAACTGGGTTACCAGAGATGATTTAAAAACACAATTCAATTGAGAGACGTGTTACTAACAAAGGAGAAAGAAAAGAGTTTTAGGATGGAAAGGAGGAGGGGGGGGGGTACGCGTAGAGGGGTTGGAGAGGTGGCATCTCTAGTGACGGCCTGTGTGTTAGAAAGGTTGTCAAAACTTTGAGGGCGGTGGCTGTGGACAAAAACCAAGATGGCAATACCAGAGATGCCAGGAGGGGAGGATAGTATTAGACAGTAGGCTAGAGGTGCATATTTGGATGGGAAAGTGACAGAGGAAGGGAGCGTGTCTGTATTAGCAGGGCTGAATACTCCACTGACTGGTACAGGGGGTGCAAGGGGGGGGGGGTAAGATGCGCGGCAAACGGGTTGCCTTTCAGGAGGTCAGGAGGGAGGGGCATCAGAGCAGCGGTTTAGTAGCTGTGTGCCGAGAAAATGGCGAGAGGAAGCGTGTCCCCATAAGCTGTTCTGGGTTTAGTAGAGGTGCATTGTGGGAGCGGGGGCCAGTGAGGAAGAAACGGTTTTAGTAAAAGTTGAACATAAGCAAAAAAGCATCCAAAAGTTGAACATAAGCAAAAAAGCATCCTGGGATTGGCAACACTGTTTAGGAACTCAGCTGTGATGGGAGCCAGTAGGAGTGGGTGTGTGATGAGAACTCAGACGATGATGACAGGATGAGTTCTACTTTCTCTTTTCTTTTGCCGTCTCTTTTTTGTTTTGTTTTTGGTCACCAACACAGTGAAAAGCCATGAGCAGTGTGGACATGCAGAAGCATACAATACGGTGGTTACGGGGGGGTTTAACAGTCAAAAGTCAAACATGCCTTTTTCCAGTCAGAGCAGATTGAGAGAAAACACAAACAGATCCAAGATGGCCGTCTCAAATCCCATACTATAAACACTTGAAATCTCACAGCTTTGGTTGTACTTTTCCCCTTATACTGCATATCAACATAACATAGGCCTCTTGTTTTCTAAACCTATGGTAGATATATATGTTTGTATCTTCTAGTCTCTTCTGGTTCAGGCCGCCCTATAGTAAAACTACCTGTCGGAACTGCCTTTGAGCGTCCTGCAGTTTTTGCTGCTTTCCTGCCTTGTCTGTCGGCCCCGGCGACTGCCTGGACTTCGCAGACATGGGGACGGGCATCCGACTAGTAGGGGAAGCCACACTGGCGTTCTGCAAGGGAGGATCCAAACGGAAAAATAAAATAAAAAAGAAATCAAAAAGGTAAAAAAAACAGAGGCCTTATTGGAGGCACTGAAGGTAAACAAAGCACTGACAGGTCAAACCCAGTTCATTTCAACATTAAGACCCAACTTCATCAAACCACCAGTGAGCACATGCACACCCCCTTCCACCCTTCCGTACCCAGTACCAAAAGTACATCACAGTCTAAAACACAGTTCATGCAGTGAGGAACCAAAGAAAGAGAAATACAACGAAGAGAATCAACTTGAGAGAGAGTCATCGTTTGATTAAGAGTCTGCCGCTGCCAAAACCCCAGTTAGAGTTTTTCGAGCGGCGAATCGGAGGAGAGACGGTAGAGGCAGGGACCCAATGAAAATGCCACTCCCCGATCATGTGGGACCATGATCTCACAGAGGGAGAAAGCAGAAGGGAGGAGGAGGGGAAGGATCCGACATTTCCGAGCACCTGTGAAGTGGATTAATGGTTTTGCAAACCCGGTTTGTTAGGGATGGAGTGAAGGAAGGTGAGGGGGAGTGGAGGGACGAGTAAGAAGGACCCAAAGCCTCCAGGAACGACAAGAGCTAGAGAGAGACCTGTTGCGTGGGGACCGCGGTGACGGTGGCGGTCGGGATTACGACCGGGCGGGGGAGAAGCTGAGGCTTGACCTTCTTCTTCAGCGGGCCTTTACTGGCCTTGAGGCCCGGACTTTTGGCGGAGGAGGTCGGGAGAGAGGACGACCTTTTGAGCCCCACTCCCTCCACTTTGGGCTCCCTCTCCGGGTCGGCGGAAGCGGGCTCCTCGGGGACGCGGGGCCCCATCTCGCTGATGGTGGTCTCCAGCTGTTTGATGGTCTGTTCCAGACTGTCCAGGGTCTTGTAGGTGCTCTTGCGGATCTCGTCTGTTCTGCAGTGGGATTCCGAGAGGTCCCTCTTCGCCGACGCCGGGGCCTTGGGGGAGTCCGCGGACGCCAACGATTTCGAGCGGACGATCTCAAACCTCTTGGCCTCCTTGTGTTGTCTGACGGTGCCGTCTGACTCCTCCTCGTCCTCGTAGACGACCACCTGCAGCGTCTTCTTGCCCGCCTTGGTGCCGCTGCGGATCGCCTGGGACAAGGCCGCCAGCTGCTTCTTGGGGAACTTGAACTTGAACTTCTTCTTCCCGTCCGGCTTGCCGTCGACGGCCGACTCTGCGCCGGTGCCCGCCTCGGCGGGCTCCGAGGAGGAGCGCGACGGGCTGCCGCGGTCCGAGTCCGCCTGGGAGGAGCCGGGACCGCTGGGGACAGCGCCGTCCGCCTCGCCGTCGTCCACTGCCGCCGTGCGCTTCACCTGGGCTCCCCACTCCGGGTCGGACTCCTCGCTCTCCTCCTCGATCCTCTCGGCCGCCAGCATCCGCTCCAGCTCCTCCTCGCACTCGAAGATGGTGGACAGGCGCTTGTACGCCGAGCGGATGTCCATGGGCTCGTCGAAGATGATGATGACCGGCTTCTTGTTGCCGAAGCCGTTGTCCTGCGGGGAGGAGGGTTCGCCGTTGCCAGGGGCGTGTCCGGCGCCTCCTCTGTCGCGGTTGCCCACCGTGACCGTCCGGACGCCGCCCTTCTTGGCGTTGACCAGGTCCCAGTACTCTCCGGAGGACAGGGCCTGAACCTTGGTGTTGGTGATCATGAAGGCGATGTTGTGCGGGGGTGGGGGGGCCTCCCCGGGGAGGTCCGGGCTGAGGCTGGCCTCCTCGTCCCCTTCCTCACACCTATCTCTGGGCTCCTCAGCCTCACTAGTGGCCTTCTCTGGTGGAGACGCCACACTTTTACTTCCCTTGACAGCGGGCGGAGTGACTTCGGCCACTGAGGCCGGGATTATAATCTTACTAGAGGATTGGCTCTCTTGGATAATTGAGGACCCTACCCTCTTCTCTGTGTTAATTTGATTTAGGGCGACGTTGGGGTTCTCCTCCGCGCCGCTCTTTGCGGAGTCGGAGCGTTTCGCGGGCTTCTGCGACCAGAAGCCGACGCCGTTCAAGCCCACGGGTTTAGGGGATACGGGTGGCCCTGTCTGGGACTGGGGCGTGGCCTGCGATTGCTGCTGTCGCTGCTGGCTTGGGGAATTGTCAATAGGATCGACATTTGACACCTGTGAGGGGGACATTGGTGGTGGCTCCCTGCATTCTGTGGCTTCCTCCGGTCCAGATGGCGGTGGTGTCGGCTGCTCCTTGGAGATCTGCCCGGTCACATAATATATGACCTGGGGAGGTCAAAACAACCAGGGTGTCAATAATAAAAACATCTGGAAAAACAACAGTTTCAAAATGAGATGTGACACATGCGTGTGTATTCAGTGGGGGATCAAACCTCTGATCTCTTGATCCGCCATTAGACCAAGAGGCGTATAAGCCTTGAGTATGAGCTTAATATAAACTAATTCTAATTGAAAATGTTTAGCATACGGTAGCAGAAAACCTTACATGGCAGACCTAAGAGGACGTGGCTAGCGTTAGCATTGCCAGAATAGCGTTGCTCTTGTAACTTGAGCTGAAGTAGCAGAAAGAAATAGGCGTACCCCAGGGCTCTGACGGACCGTTGAGTTCCCGTTCTCGTCCGTGTCGAGATCTTTGTCCTCCCGAGTGGACTCAGAGCTCTGCCAGAACAGTGTGTGAAGGACACAGCATTAAGGAGACACTGTACTGGGTGTGATAGGACTGTGTCTTCACACTGCAGAAGATCATTTACATCCATGATTTTCATGGCACATGTCACACGACTGAGCACTAACATTCCTATAAGCCACGGCTTTGGTACAAGAACTCATTCCTCCAATAGTCAACTAAGATGTTAAAGATTTGGTTTAGTTGGTGTGTTATGAGATGCCTTATAGAAAAACACATGCAGGCAACAGTAGCTGTACTTTTTAAAGAAGATTATGGGGTGGGATCTCAATATGAAATATATTCATACTGAATTGGGACCTCTTTAAATTCAGATCTATGAACTACTAATTTCATCTGGACATGCCTGTGACATGGCTTGCGACATTTGTATTCGTAATGCTTTGATTTACATTACAATTTTGATCGGTACTGTAGCAACAAAACAACCTAAGCCATCACTCTTATCTGATAATGGAATGCTATTCTGCATAACTGAATATCCTTCTTGATGAAGCGCTTGTGTGTGAATCCATGTAGGATTCCTTTTCCCGGGAAAAGATTAAATCTGACCTAGACGATAACTGGGTCCAACGAGATCACACACACACTGATCTGATCTGACACACAGCGTATGGTAAGACTGTGTCTTGTATGGGAACAGAGATACACTTTTTCCAGTAAGTGAAAAACAATCACATTTAGCATCTCTGTGGGTATGAAGGGGAATTAGAAAAACACGCTGAAGTTAAACAAAGAGGCAGAGAAGTGGGACGATTACTCCCAGGAAATGAAATAAGTAGGAAGAAGGTTCATGCAAAGTGGTCAGTGTGACCTAAGGCGACCCAAGTCTGCAAAAACAGATTCTCAAACCGCGTTCCTCTCAACGGGCCAATCAAATCGACAGGATCCCTGAAGCAAAACTAATAGGCATCCTGACGATTTGGGTGCAAAGCAAAAATAACACAAGACCATTTGACTGTGCGTGGATTTAAGATAGCTGATTAGTTTATTGATTTGGGGTCAATCAAGACAGACATAGCAATTAAGAACAGCGTCAAATCACCGTCCTTCGGTTTGGTGGACGGAGGAGGCCGGCTTTTATCTGACCCCTCTGGTTTCTGCAGACCTCATCGTGAAACGGAGTACGAGCCGTGAGTTCCAGCGTGAGTAAAAGAAAAAGAGGGAGGAGAAAAGGCAAAGGGAGGTCTGTTTTTCTTTTCTAAAGGAGCTGTTAGAGGTTTCTCCAGAGGCAGAAGCAGGGCAGGTGCAGGTGAAGGAAGGGTAGAAGCAGACAGGTTTGAGGCGCAGCCGGGGTTAAGGGGCGGACGGCGAGAACGGTGCGACCGCCTTTACCTTTTTCTCTCTGAGGGGCGTTAAGACCCCGGGTCTCAGCTCCCTGACCTGGGGCTCTACCACACCTTTGACCCCTACGTCCTTAACAGTGCACTTCTGGAACGCCTGGGGAGTGGAGATATGTGGGGGGTGGGGGGTCAGGGGCTCGGGTTAGAGGCTGGACAATCCCTGGGTGGTATGGGAGCGTGCTCTCTGATTCAGCAGTCTTGTCCTCTCGCCAGTCTTTGCAAGCGGTAGAATCAGGTTTATAAACATGGTGTGAGGGCTGGCCAGGGTGAGTAGCTGTCCTGTCCACCCCAGACCACGCTCTGCCACCCAGCCACGAGGGTGTGGGGTCGAGGCCCCGGTCCCCCAGAGGAGGTGCAGCCCGACGGTCAGTAACACACACAACACAGCAGCCGGACAACCAGCATTATATGACAGTGATATACAGCCGTGTATGTTTGTGTGAGAGTGTGTGTGTGTGTGTGTGTGTGTGTGTGTGTGTGTGCGTGCGTGCGTTTCCGACTATGTGTGTGTGTGTGTGCGTTTACGACTCTGTGTATGTGTATGTTTGAGTGCGTGTGTGCGTTTACGACTGTGTGTGTTTGAGTGCATGCGTGCGTTTACGACTCTGTGTGTGTCTGTGTGCGTGTGTGTGCGTGCATGTGTGCGCGTCCCGTCACGCCAGCGCGCGTTCCTCACCTGGAGCTCCGCCATGATCTTGTCCCCCTCGTCCTCCTCCTCCTCCCCGGGGGCGGGGCTAGCGTCGGGCGGGGGGGTGGGGGGCTTGGGCCTGGTCTCCGGAGGCGCCTTGGCAGGTTTGGGCTTGGGAGGGGGGGGGACTGGGGCCCCTTCCTCTCCCACCTGCACGGAGAGAAAAGACAACAAACCTCCTCACATGACCTCGTCCACCGCTCAAGTTCATCTCACTGACCCCAACCAGTGGGTTTCATTACACAGTACATTACTGGCTTCATTTCCATTCCAAGGAATACAACTTAATGCAGTTATACACGGGTTTCTCCCCCTTTTCCCCCCAACGTTTGCATGTATTTTGTCGGTTCGCAGAAGCTCTGGACCGCAAAGTGGGGACCACACACACAGGTCTCCTGTAATGTGAACCCGCGGACCACCGCGGACCACCGCGGACCACCGGCGCTGAGGCCGACCGACCCACCGACCTGTGCCGCTGCAACGGGCTCCTTCCTGCCGGTGTAGACCACCTCCCCGGAGCGCGTGGTGGTCATGCCTGAGGCGGCGGCGCTGGCGCCGGCGGGGGGGAAGGTCTTTCGGGGCGGTGGCGGCGGCGGCGGGGATTTGCTGGCCCTCTCCGCCCCGGGCTTGGCGACCCTGTCGACTGTGGCGGCGGTCGGCTTGGCAGCGGGCGGGTCGACGGCGGGCTTCGGGGGAGGTCTCTCGGTGGCGGCGGGCTTGGCTGGTTTCTCTGGCGCCGGTTTAGACGGCTTCCCCAGCCCGGGCTTATCTGAGCTGGGCTCGGGCTTCGGGTCCTCCACTACACAGAAAACACACACACGAGAGTGTGTAAACTCACACACACACTAACACTGAAAGGTAAATAGGATGGGAGGCCAACCTAGGTATTAATACGCCTACTGGATCAAATATATCAATGTCCTTCCGTGGGTATCTGAGACCTACATTCAAACAAGCTAAAGTTGAACACTAGTACTACCTGTGGCTGGTTCCGCAGGCTTGGGGCCGTCTGCCTGGTCCCCCGGTGCAGCAGGGGGCGCTGGTGGGCTGGCCTCCCCCTCGCTGCCCACCTCCAGGCTGGGGATGCCCTTCATCATGTTGGCCTGAGCCTCCTGCAGGATCTTCTCAAACTCCCTCCCGTCGTAGTGGCCCAGGTTCTGCCTGCGCGCCTCCCACTCCTGCTCTGCTGCCTGGGGGGGGGGGGGGGAGAGAAAGAGAGAGAGGGAGAGAGAGGGAGAGAGAGAGGAAGAGAGAGAGAGAGAGAGAGAGAGGGAGAGAGAGAGGGAGAGAGAGAGGGAGAGAGAGAGAGGGAGAGAGAGAGAGAGTGAGAAAGAAGGAGAGAGAGAGAGGGAGAGAGAGAGAGGGAGAGAGAGAGGGAGAGAAATAGAGAGGGAGAGAGAGATTAGTAGTCCTAAATACTAGAGAAAGAACTTGCTCCATGCTGTGTTGGTGCACCTCTATGGACATGGCTCTGTTCTTGTGTTCAGGTGGAAGCACCTCTATGGACATGGCTCTGTTCTTGTGTTCAGGTGGAAGCACCTCTATAGACATGGCTCTGTTCTTGTGTTCAGGTGGAAGCACCTCTATAGACATGGCTCTGTTCTTGTGTTCAGGTGGAAGCACCTCTATAGACATGGCTCTGTTCTTGTGTTCAGGTGGAAGCACCTCTATAGACATGGCTCTGTTCTTGTGTTCAGGTGGGAGCACCTCTATAGACATGGCTCTGTTCTTGTGTTCAGGTGGAAGCACCTCTATAGACATGGCTCTGTTCTTGTGTTCAGGTGGAAGCACCTCTATAGACATGGCTCTGTTCTTGTGTTCAGGTGGAAGCACCTCTATAGACATGGCTCTGTTCTTGTGTTCAGGTGGAAGCACCTCTATAGACATGGCTCTGTTCTTGTGTTCAGGTGGAAGCACCTCTATAGACATGGCTCTGTTCTTGTGTTCAGGTGGAAGCACCTCTATAGACATGGCTCTGTTCTTGTGTTCAGGTGGAAGCACCTCTATAGACATGGCTCTGTTCTTGTGTTCAGGTGGAAGCACCTCTATAGACATGGCTCTGTTCTTGTGTTCAGGTGGAAGCACCTCTATAGACATGGCTCTGTTCTTGTGTTCAGGTGGAAGCACCTCTATAGACATGGCTCTGTTCTTGTGTTCAGGTGGAAGCACCTCTATAGACATGGCTCTGTTCTTGTGTTCAGGTGGGAGCACCTCTATAGACATGGCTCTGTTCTTGTGTTCAGGTGGAAGCACCTCTATAGACATGGCTCTGTTCTTGTGTTCAGGTGGAAGCACCTCTATAGACATGGCTCTGTTCTTGTGTTCAGGTGGAAGCACCTCTATAGACATGGCTCTGTTCTTGTGTTCAGGTGGAAGCACCTCTATAGACATGGCTCTGTTCTTGTGTTCAGGTGGAAGCACCTCTATAGACATGGCTCTGTTCTTGTGTTCAGGTGGAAGCACCTCTATAGACATGGCTCTGTTCTTGTGTTCAGGTGGAAGCACCTCTATAGACATGGCTCTGTTCTTGTGTTCAGGTGGGAGCACCTCTATAGACATGGCTCTGTTCTTGTGTTCAGGTGGAAGCACCTCTATAGACATGGCTCTGTTCTTGCTCTTGCTGCGGCTGGAGTGCAGCTCCTCTATGAAGAGACTCTGGCTGCCGTTCGCGTTCGCGTTGCTGTGGACCGCGGCGGGCTGCTCCGGGTTGCCAGGTTGGCTCCCCTTGTGCTGTCCGGGGCTGGGGGGTTCGGAGGAGGAGGAGGTGGAGGAGGAGGAGGAGGAGCCGGGGGAGTGTGTCCCGCCCTGTGTGGGGCTGGCGGAGGGTGTGAGCGGGGGGCTGGGCTGCGCCGTCAGGGCGGCCGACTGCTGCGACTGGCGCATGTGGACCGGCGAGCTCTGGGCGCGCTGGACCACCAGCGGCGACGCCGGCACCACCTCCGAGCGCACGGACGAGGTCTGAGCCGGGGGGGAGCCGGGCCTGGCCGCCGCTTCCGCAGGGGTCTGCGTCAGGACCGGGGGGCCGTTCTCCGCCGCCGCCGGCCTGGACGGGGCGCCCGCGGAGGGGTCCGACGTCTTCAGCTGGCCCTCGCTAGCACGTCTGGAGCACGGGGAGAAGACGGGGAGAGAGAGTCAGCCAATAGGACGACCCGATACTGTAAACAACCCAATAACCACGTCTATTGTAAGAGCAAACCAGAGAGCTGGAGAGAGTCCCACTGAGGAAGGAGCCGATGACATCACCATATGATTTTTGCACTCGAAACTTGAAAAATATTATTATAAGTCATCGTCATTGAATATAAGAGGCTTTTACCCACGCGTGGTGCACACTGCTTTCAAATCTCTTAGCAGGACTGGCCAGGTGTGTCTAGACTGAAAACACAACTAATCTAATAAAGTACAATGAATTTGTCCGGACGCCAACTGTAAATGATGCTGATTGGCTCTGACGTGAGCAGGGATAGTGCAGCCAGGAGCCATGATGTAATAAAGGTGATTTTCGCCGCCGCCGGGCGCCGGTGGGGGGGGGGGAGATGACGACCTCAGATGCCCGGCGTTCTCTGACAGATATCTAAATGGAAATGAGGGGCTGCAGGCTTCTACTGAATTAATGATGTCATCGCTTGGCCGGAGAGACTATTGGAGCTAAATCAAGATGGATGCCACTGTGCATGATCCCCTCAGACGGGCTGGAGGCCATTATCACACACGCCGGGCCTTTCTGACTGGCGCTACGCAATCCTGCGTATGAGTTACCTGAGTCATCCTTTCATAATGCACCCCCCCCCTCACTACGTCACTCCCTAGCTATCTCTCTCTCTTAGTCTCCCTCTCTCTTTCTCTCTCTCTCTCTGTCTCTCTCTTTGTCTCCCTCTTTCTCTCTCTCTCTCTTTCTCTCTCTCTCTCTCTCTCTTTGTCTCCCTCTTTCTCTCTCGTTCTCTCTCTCTTTCTCTCTCTCTCTTCATCTTTGGATGTTACTTGTATGACTTTGGATTTTTAACTTGTGACAAGGAGAATGGGGTAAACATGCCTGGTTTTGGAAATAAAGGTTTATTTTAATATTCAAAAATTCTCTCTCTCTCTCTGTCTCTCCCTCTCTCTCTCCCTCTCTCCCTCTCTCACTTTCTCTCTCTCCTCCCCCTCACCTCCGCAGGCCACTGAGGATCTCGGTCAGGCTCTTGACCCTCTTCAGCATGCTGTCCAGTTTGTGGGGCTCCTCCTTCAGGAACTTGACTGCCTCCACCTCCACCCTCAGAACCGCCCTCATCCTGGTCTGCAGCGCAGGGAACTCCCCTGAGAGGGAGGGAGAGAGAGAGAGGGATGAGGGAGAGAGATGAGAGAGAGAGAGAGGGATGAGGGAGAGAGAGAGAGGGAGAGAGAGAGAGGGATGAGGGAGAGAGGGATGAGGGAGGGATGAGGGAGAGAGAGAGAGGTATGAGGGAGAGAGAGAGAGAGGGGGAGAGAGGGATGAGGGAGAGAGAGAGAGAGAGCAAGAAAGAAATAGGAGAGAGAGAGAGAAAGAGAGAGAGAGAGAGAAAGAGAGAGCAAGAAAGAAATAGGAGAGAGAGAAAGAGAGAGAAAGAAATAGAGAAAGAGGGAGGGAGAGAGAGAAAGAGGGAGAGAGAGAGAGAGAGGGAGAGAGGGAGGGAGGGAGAGAGATGGAGAGAAAGAGAGAGAGAGAGAGGGAGAGAGAGAGAGAGGGGGAGAGAGAGAAAGAGTGAGAGAAAGATAGAGAGAGAGAGCGAGAGAGGGAGAGAGAGAGAAAGAGAGAGAAAGAAATAGAGAGAGAGGGAGGAAGAGAGAGAAAGAGTGAGAAAGAGGGAGAGAGAGTGACCACACGGACAGCGTAAGGTGAGTCTGGCTACTCAACCTTCTACGTCAAGATTCAAGAGTTTTATCGTCATATCAATAGACCAAGATATGAACTTTAGTGTTTAGTGAGTTTAGAGACACAGAAATATTTTCCGTTGATGAATTACCCACCCGTGACATTTGATTTTGGGGGAGGGGGGTGTTTGGACGTCTTACCCTTAAGTCCTGCCAGAGACTCGCCCACCCTCCGCAGGCTGACCGCCCCCTCCTCCACAGCCCTCAGGGTCACCGACCTGTTCCCCCCCCCCACACTGGTCTCCCTCTTCAGAGAGTCTACATACTGCTCCAGCTCCCTAGAGAGAGAGAGGGAGAGAGAGAGAGGGAGAGAGAGATAGAGAGAGGGAGAGATAGAGAGAGAGACAGAGAAAGTGAGTGAGAGTGTGAGATAGTGAGACAGAGAGTGTGTGAGTGAGTGAGAGAGAGAGAGAGAGAGAGAGGGAGAGAGAGATGGAGAGATGGAGAGAGAGACACAGAGAGAGTGAGTGAGAGTGTGAAATAGTGAGACAGAGAGTGTGTGAGTGAGTGAGAGAGAGAGAGAGAGAGGGAGAGAGAGAGGGAGAGAGATATAGATAGAGAGAGGGAGAGAGATAGAGACAGAGAGAGATAGTGAGACAGAGAGAGTGAGTGAGTGAGAGAGAGAGATATCAGGATTACAACCTTTCACCACCACTAGAGGGCAGGCTATAACCATTTTAATGACAGGATGTTTGAGGTAAAATGAAAGACTTAACTGAGTTCCAGTTAAAGGACAGTGTATTATTATTGTATGTATTATGTAGCTAAAGGTATACTGTAGAAACAGGAGACGATCAGATAAAAATAATGACAATAAATACAAAATAAAAGGAAACGTTTGGGAGTAGTGTGGGAATAAGAATCTCCTTGACTTTATAAACCTGCTATTATCAGGCCACTTCCTCCCCCTATCAAACTGATCGGATTGGATCTCTTCCAAAAACCTCTGTGAGAGAACCTTCCAGCGTTTCCTCGGAAAGGACCCTTATCAGCCCGGCCCACTCCCGCACCCCTCTATGAGATATTGAAATGCTGAATTCCGAGGGGAAATGTGTTGGACGATAACATTGTGAGCGGAGTTGGACCGCAGGAGAGTGGAGTGCTGATTCAGCGTGACCTCAATTCCCTGGAGGAACCTCGGGGCTATTGTGGAACTCGATAAATGAAGACCCGAGAAGTCCAAACCCTCTTACATGACAGCGCCCGGGTGACTGGCCAATGGGAAGCGACGACCGCCAGGCCGACTGGGAAGCAAACCAAACCTGCGGGCCGTTTAAAAAGCCTATTTGATTTC
>NC_140235.1:29778517-29793517 GCF_949987555.1 Borostomias antarcticus | reverse complement strand
AGCAGCTAAGCTCGCAAGTCATTCAGTTCAGAGATCACCTCAAGAAGGAAGGAAGCAAGGAAGTAAGGATGTGTCAGGTATCCAAACAGGGCCTATTGTCTACAGGGTTACGGAAAGGGAGTGTTTAAGGTTCATCAGATAGACTTATACAGTCCGTTTGACATGTCTGATGTGCTAGGTGATATACGCATGGCCTGTGAGAATAGAAAAAGGTTTTTTATTTTTTTTTAACGTGGCACAGTTGATCCTATCCAGCCTGGTGTGCGCGCTGGCGGCGTGCGCGCTGGCGGCGTGCGTGCTGGCGGCGTGCGTCGGCGGATGCCAGAGCCGCTCGCCGGAGGCATGATTAACACATCGTTTCCTTTCTGACCCTCTCCAGATTGCCTTACTTTCTATCGAACCCACATCTGCCTCAAGACGAGATGGAATCGCCGAATCATCCCGGCAGGCCCTAAAAAAAAACCTCTGCCGTGTTTTAAGTAACGCTTTAAGCTCCCTTGGCTTTGTTTGAGGTTTGTCCTCCCCCCTCAAACTCCCTTCGCCTGAAGAGCGAAGACGCCTGACTCGCTTTCCTTCTCTCCGGCGGTCCACACGTCCGACCCGCGTCGGTCAGGACGGCCTCAAACCGGACCTCAGGGAGGACAGCGCGGCGAGCAGCGCCGGAGAGCGACGGTGATACCTACCCGCGCTGTGAGCGCTGTGACTCGGGGAGGCCGTCTTCGTGGATCTCTCGCTGAGGAGAGAAAGAGAAAAAAAATTCAGTTGCTGTTTTTTTTTCCCTCAAAGTGGAGAAAAGTTGCCTTTGGATGTCAGTTAGTTTTCGGGGGAGGACATTTTAGTAGAACACAGTCAGACAAACAATGGTGGGAAAGAGACTGGCACGGGCAGGGTTAAAAATGGCGGCTGTTAGCGAGCTGTTTGTGCTTCTCACAAGTCCGGCGCATTCACTTTCATTCCAGTTTAACTATTTTGGTCAAGACCGTCGCTCGAAGCATCCAAGCAGACACAGTTAGCACCAGGTCTCCAAATAACAGGTTGAAATTCAGAGGTTATAATGCAGCCAGATAGACCAAATGAGACAGCAGCCTTTTTGTTTTAGGGGGTAAAATTGACCCGATTGGACCGTTCGGTTCACCCTCGCGGACGGATACGACCACATTTGAGCAACTTCAATCTACGGCCGTTTCCTTTCCCACTTTGTCTGAGCAGATGAGCTCTTTTCTGCGTCGCTCGCTCCTTCTCGCTTACCTGGGGGTCTCGTCGGCGCCACTAGAGCCCGGACTCTTTAAAAGTGCATGCTGAACAAGGCCAGTCAAGCTGGCAATCTGTTGCTCCATAGCCTTCATTCGCTGTCTGCGGGAAACATCAGAAAATCACGCTTTTAACACTGGGGCTCACTGGGAACTGCTAAAAGTGAACAGTAGTCAGGGGTGAAAGGCCCAACGTCATCAGCTGAATGTGACATAAAGCTCAGTCCTTTAAGGAGTGGACAATGTCTACATTTTGAGACTCGTTTGAGGACGTTGATTTTGATTGGTCTATAAGAAACGACGGATTTCATGAACAGGACTATAAAACTAATAGCTGGCTTATCCTAAGTGTTCCATGTTGCAAAACGGCTGCGTTAAAATACCCGACTTAGACAGCGAGACTTCCTACCGTCTGACGGCCTAATAACACCACTTAAATCTGTCTGCGGTGTGTTCGGTATCCTAAAGTAGCTTAACCGCTCCAGTCCCCTCAACCGAAAACAAACAAACGAGGACACAGAACAGGCTGAGCTGTGGACGACTACAGCGTCGTACGGTGGCGTATGCGCCCGACGCGGGGCCCGAATCTGCGACCCCTCAGAGGACAGCACTCAGGGGCAGCACTCCTCTGGGTTCCTGGCAAGTCGGAGTTCAGGCCCTCGTGTTCTGCGCTAAAACAGTGTGTGTGTGTGTGTGTGTGTGTGTGTGTGTGTGTGTGCGTGTGTGTGTAACGAGTGTCCAGCGATAAGGACACAAACGCATCAGTTCTCATATTACTCCTGCTACTCAGGGAGAGCTGAATAGAGCTGCTTCTATTCAAAAAGCCTCTTCTACTCAAATGGCTCTGGCGTTCACGTGTCATCGCTTATCTAATGGAGGAGGAGGAAGAGGAGGAGGCAGGACGAAGGCCCGGCTGAGGACAAGGGGAGCGGCTGGGACTCGGGACGCCGCGGAGACAATGTCAAGCACTGGTCCGAAAGATGAGAGGTGCGGGACTCTTAATCCTGTTAGCCTAATACTCACACACCCTACTGTCTGCTCCCAGGCAACAAAGGCCTGTACTGACTGAACACACTATGCTGTGTTGAGCATTTATGTTGTGGTATCTGTATACCATCCATACTGTCCACGGCTGTGTTTCCACACTGAACACTTGCAGGTAGAGAGTACATTGGAAGTGTACAAGCTAAACGAACTTGTTGCACTTGTCATTTTCAACGCCTTTAACACTTCCCCAGTAAAATTCCTCTCCTCGCTTTCCCAGAATGCCACAGGCCGGTTCGGTCGCTGTGTTTGTACAGTAGCACCACGCAGGTGGTCCAGCGAGATCGGCTCTAGCGATTACATTGTCCCAGAAGCGCCGGGGCCTACCTTATCCCACCTCCTCAATATTTTCTTTGGTTTTCTGCACCCACACGTAGCCCCACCCCCCACCCCCCTTCCCCTTCTGAAGGTATTCCAGTAAAAACCGTGTGTGATTGGCCGATCGGAGAACATCCCTTTACGGCCAGACTTCCTGTGTTTGTGCGCCCTGTCTTTCAGTCGTATACAGAAGCGTCCGAGCGGAAACCGCCGTGAAACCAGCGCCTTGGAATCTGCAGGACGAGCGTTGTCACGACAACAAAGCAGCGACGTAGAGTAACACAATAACACACAGTCCGGGGTCGAGGGGCGCTGAGGCGCTATCCGGTTACAGTGCCGGGAAGTACAGGGGGCGGCTGTAGCTCAGTTGGTAGAGTGGGTCGTTCAATAATCGAAGGGTCAGCGGTTCGAATCCCAGCTCTGACTGTCCACATGTCGAAGTGTCCTTGAGCAAGACACCTAACCCCAAATTGCTCCCAATGAGCAGGTTAGCACCTTGCATGGCAGCTGCCGCCATTGGTGTGTGAATGTGTGTGTGAATGGGTGAATGAGAGACCATTGTAAAGCGCTTTGAGTGCAGCTAAGGTGGAAAAGCGCTATATAAGTGCAGTCCATTTACCATTTAGTTTATACTATCAGCCCGTCTGACTACAATAATAATCCACGCCGTCCGCCCGTGAGGTTTTACTGAGGACTACGTATCAGCTGGTCACAGAAAACACAGCTGGACACACACAACCAACCAAACTGGTCCAGAGGGAAGAGACAATGGGCTGGATTGTCCAGTCTTATCCACTGGGCTAAATGTGAAGGGCATGACCCTGACGACGAAGAGAGAGAGAAAGAGGGAGAGAGAGAGGGAGAGAGAGAGGGAGAGAGAGAGAGAGAGAGAGAGAGGGAGAGAGACAGAGAGAGGGAGAGAGAGAGGGAGAGAGAGAGAGAGAGAGAGAGAGAGAGAGAAAGATAGAGAGAGAGACTGGCCAAGTCTCTGTCCTAGGGGTGATGATGATGAACGATGCTGATGATGATGAGGAAGATTCTAAGCTGGGGGGTTACGACACATCAGCCCGACCACGATACTGTTTGAGTGCGCGGTCACAGGAGTGCGAAGTTAGTACATGCTCCATGCTCCACGTATCCATGAGCTAAGCCCCGCCCCTCTGTCCCCACCTCGGGTCCCCGGGAGAGGCTTACCGTGTCTGGGGGTCGCCGGCGGGGGGGGCGGGCCCGCCGTGACCCTGGAGGTCGGCGGGCGCCGCCGGCGACCCCACGCCGCTCCTCGACTTGGCCGCCGCCTCCTCCTTCCTGAAGGACTGGCGCACGGGCGAGGCGCGATCCATGTGCATGGCGTGGGCGGGCGGGCCGCCGTGCACCTCGATCAAGCGCACCTCCGACATCCTGTGCGGCGAGGGGGGCGGGGTCTTGGAGCCCAGCGTGGGCAGCTGGCTGTTACGGGACTTCTGGCGGTAGAGGGAGGGGTGCTCCATGGACTCGGGTCCGCCGTAGGGGCCGGCCGATCGGGCCGGGGCCCGGTGGTACCCCCCCGGACCGTGCTCCGGCCCCTCCCCGGGCGAGGGGTGCCCCCCGTGGGCGGCGGCCAGGCCCATCCTCCCGCCCTCGTGGAGCAGGTAGGGGTCGCCGTAGAGGCCCTCGTTACCCCGGGTCAGACTGTGACTCTTCCCCCCCCCCAGGTCCTCGTCCGGCTTGACGTCCCGCCTCTCCAGGATGGCGCTGGGGCAGGGCGACGCCGAGCGCGCGGTGGGGGGGGGCGGCGGCGCCCGCAGCGGCGGCGTTGGGGGGCAGGCGCTCCCGGGGCACGGTGGCGCTGCCCGGCAGGGGACCCTGGCGAGGGCCGAAGGGGATCCGGGAGGGAGAGGGGGGCAGGGAGTGGGGGGTGGGGGGAGACATGGAGCCCTGCATGGGGTGGGGGGCCGGGGGGCCGAGGGGAGGCGGGCGCAGGGGGTGCGGACCCGAGTACATCATCTCTCTGTGCATCTGGAAGACAGAACGGAGGGAGGTTATAAGTCAGTCTCACACACACACACGCACACACACGCGCAGACAACCTCAGTACTGGTCCGAGCTGTTTTACCGAGCCGGTCAACCACGCCGTGTGTAGCTCTGTGTGTCTAAGGGCTTTGACTCCTCTGTTAGTTTTGTGTGTATATCCTGTCTTTCTGGCCCCACAGTCGCACCGGAAAAACAAAAACATTCCTCTCCCCCCGCCCGGACGCCGGTTCCTCAGACACATTAGTAGCGAGAAGATTGCCCCGTCAGCAAACTCTCACCCAGCGCGAAAATAGTTGCTACACACTTTTATTTTTCAGAACAAGGATATCGTTTCATATTGATATAACCCCGGTATTCTACACACGAAAACTTGATAAACCTCCGGGCTTCGAAAATAAACACTGTACAAGAAAACAAGATCTCCGTCTCGGATAACCGGCGCACTCATAGATCTTTTTAAAAATCTGCGTGATTCACATCCAGTGTTCCTGCAAGGTTTATACAGGCTCTCAAGCTCAACTCTTGGAGACTCTTGGAGGCGCTGGCTTTCCAAACAGTCTCACATGTGAAAGCACTAAGCGAGAAGGATTCCAGCTATGTTGCCTGCAGGCAGGAAAGTAGGCTAGTTAATTTACAACAGGTTTCGTCTGGCACTAGGCCTTTCTTTCCCCCACCCCCCCCTTTTTTCATTTATTTTTTTAAACAGGCTTTTAAACAGGCGGATGGAACGGGCAGCTGTTGCCCGGTCCCGACCACCCATTGAGGACCCGTGAGTACCTGTTAGTTAGTTAAGAAACAAACTTGGTTCAGCTAGAGACGCTGTTATGGGTTAAAGGAGGTCTTGTGAAAGGGAGGTGGGTCGCTGGTTCCGCCTGCAAGTTATACATTAAATCAGACTGATCTGATGTTTACATACAGAGTTGTGTCGCGTGTGTACATTATCTATTCTCCACTCAAGTTTCTTTTCCATATACTCTCACAAGACCTTGTTGCTGCCTTGGAGAGCTTCATGGTACTATCTTTCTTACGAAAGCTCAATGGGCTGGGGCGCTTACCATGTAAAGGGTAGTCCTTTCTGCAGCGGCGTGTGTTCGAATCCGGCCCACGCCCTTTGCTGCATGTCTTCCCCCCTCTCTCTCTCCCACCTTTCCTGTCTGTCACCTACACTGTCCTAATAAAGCAGAAATGCCTTAACAAATATCTTTGAAAAAAGGAAATAGAATCAGAATAAGGGCTAAGCCGGGTTCATGCTGGTCTAGTATTAAGAAGTACCACACAACTATTAAGAGGTAGGAAAGATAAGTGTGAAATATGTTGTCTGGTTGAAGGAGACTCATAGACTTCGCATGCAGCCTTGAATACAACCCATCCTCCTTCCTCCGTGCCTCCGACACAAATGCGTCATTGTCCCACCGGGGCGTGAGTCAGAGGTTGCACCTGTACGAAAGGTGAGCATGTCACACAGTTCGAAATAGGACAAGCGAGAGACTCTCATTTGCGTTTTGCTCTGAGGAGAAAATGTGTTGTGCATGAAATATGTTTCGATAGAGTTTCATTAAGGCTGCTAATGTTCTCAATGTGTCCTATAATATAGTCTCCCTAATCACACTTGATACACTTTTTACTGAAAAGTTCTAACTCCGAATAATGAGGTAGGTGTGACAGCCTGTGTGTGTAGCGTGTGTGTGTGTGTGGGTGTGTGTGTATGTGTGTGTGTGTGTCAAGGTGAAAACCAAACGTAACAAAGGCAGTACAGTACAAGCCCGTATCAGGGAACAAAGAAGTGGGCTGGACCGGACCCGCTGTGAACAAAAGGAAACTTGATATCTTGGCCGTGAGTGAAAACACGCCGTCCACAAACATGCCAGGGAGACGAGTCAGGCCAGAATGACTGTGTTCACTCTAAGACAATAGAACGGCGTGAATGTAGAGACCAAAAGAAAGACCCGCGGTACCAAGTGTAAATACATAATCCTCATACAGTACTTCCTCTGAGGGGAACGGTCTTTGTTTTTCACACAGGAGACGCACAAGAAGGCATGGCTGTTTAGTTCTGCAGCTGAGCCCTCAGGATTGATCGTAGTCCACCCCGCTGTTCCCCTCAGACCTAAATACAGAGCGCCGCTGGGGGGGTAAAATGGCCGTCGATCGCAAACAGATGTTACCTGGTGACGTTCGCTTCATATCTCTGCCGCGGGACCTAGCGTAGCTCTAGTTCCTTCTCCGATAACATGGCCTTAAAAGGCAGAGGTCTGGACGCGGGCTGCGGAGAGACGTATAAAACATCTCCAAACAAATAAATAAATAAGTCCTCAGATGTGAGGTGAATGGGCGCTGAGGCGGGAACATTTGGTTTTGATTTGGCCCACGCGGGCTTTTTAAAGACTCTCTCTTTTCCTCCCTGTTCTCGGCAGGTTGTCATTAGCAGGGCGGCGTTTCGGGGAGGAACTTATGAACTCCGCTCGCTCTCGCGCCGCCCCCTTACGAGTAGCGGAGAAGACTGTTGCAAGTCCTCCAGTGAGCCAGAACGATATCTGCAGGGCTAGGCTAACGCTTTTTTTTGGTGCAAAACGTAGCCTACCCAGCTGCAGATTCGGAGAAGATCCGTGACGTAACGCCGCAAACGCACGTGTAGTTTGCTTTCAAATGAAAGTGAAATAAAAATCGGCGTTGCTTCATTTCTTTGTTTCCCTGGCACAAAAGGGGAATAAAAATATAATAAACATCGGCCATCAGCCGGATTGTTATTTTAAACATCGGCCCAGAATTTTGCAATCGGTGCATTCCTACTAAACGCCTGGCTAAATGGCGAGCTGAAAGGCGAAGGAGTCTTTTGGGCGTGCGGGAGAGGTAGGGTGAGGGACAGCAGCTCCCGTATGTGAGGCTGGAAGAAGCTCCGATGCTGCCTCCGCCGACAGTCAGGTGCATTCGCCTCAACGGGGTAAAAGTCGTCACCGTCGATAGCCGTTCAATCAGCCCTCAGTCGTGAGAAAAGAGAAAATAACACTTCATACAAGCGGATTAGCCTGAAAGGAACAAACGGCAAAACGGTGAGAGATTAGAGCGAGTTGAAGCTCTGTGTACAAAACATCAACCCCAGCCAACATCTTGCTGATGTGTGTACACAACATGACTTCAGAGAGGCTCGACTGGGACTGCCTCTATTGACGATATGGACTTCTGTGAACACGTTGACGCATGCAGGTAATAAGTTTGACAGGGTCGGTGAGCTCGCTCTTTACCCCATAGCTGAGAATACCAACTAGGCTAATGAAAAGTAATTGAGCCCCATTAATACACTTATCCACACAAAGTTCTTCCCAGTAATATCTTGACAGGATATCCCCCAAAAAAGCAGTGAGAACGATTAGAACAGTTTCTCGCCGAGCTAATTGTTATTAGCCTGTAAGCGCTATCAAGCTAGCCAGGTGGACCAGAGTGGCGGGGTCACCTCTGAGAATCGCTTCAAGACAGAGGGATACAGAGTAGCCCAACAGAGACAGCAGTGCTAACCCCCCCCGCCCCCCTCCAAAAAAAACCCACTGTGTTTGAACAGGTGCGTACTTCATTTGATTATTGTATTTACCCATGCGCCAAGAAAGCCAGCGTTCTGGTTGCACAATTAAGAAGGCATCAGAAAGGCCCCTTTGTCTCACTGAGAGTCCATTCTCCAAGGAAAACCACATCTGCCGACTGAGCTTAACATCTGTCAAGAATAAAGCTACAGTCTACTTCGCATGCACGCGCATGCGCGCGTGTGTGTGTGTGCACGTGCGTGTGCACGTCTGTGCAGCATGCATGTGTGCAAAGGCTCGGTCCTCATAACAGTCCAGTTGCAAAAACACCAGCATTGGTTCCTACCGTTCCGCAGTCATCATATTTCATATTGAAACATTGTTCCCGATCAATGTTGTACATGTGATTTATTCGACGAATTCAAGCAAAGAAACTCTTTGCAGACCAAGTATCAAAGCACTGACTACACGCGCCTGTGTAGCATTTCCTCATTAGAAGCGCCTAGACTTCCATGACTGCTTTGTTATGGCAGGAGGGGAACAGTTGGTCATGTGACCAACAGGGCCACACATGACCCCTTACAGGAGGCTGATTGGCTGCCACTGTGTTTGAGATGAAAGTCCAGAGTCCAGAGACAGTCTACGATACGATCTCTACCCAGCGTCACCATGGAACCGGCGTCTGACTCAACGAAGACAGACAGAGAGAGGGAGAGGGCGGTACTGGACATGTGGGCTTTTAGAGGACGATGGCTTTTTCCCATTCATGTGTATTTCTCCTCTTCTGAGACACACTCTCAGGCCGGCTCTAGGATGTGTGTGTGAGACACACTCTCAGGCCGGCTCTAGGATGTGTGTGTGAGACAAACTCTCAGGCCGGCTCTAGGATGTGTGTGTGAGACACACTCTCAGGCCGGCTCTAGGATGTGTGTGTGAGACACACTCTCAGGCCGGCTCTAGGATGGGTGTGTGAGACCGCTCCCAGTCTGGCTCTCTAACCTGGGAGAGAGATACATAATGGGAAGGCCTTACGAAGGCACGGAGATGATTAATTCCTTCATCTCTCTCTTTTTCACACGCAGGCTAACGCACTCTGTCTCTGTCTATCGTGTGTTGCAGGCCACAGCTAGCGGAGATGTTCAGGTTAATCTGGTGACAATGCGTCTGGGTCAAAGGTCGCGGGCTGGTGGTGTAATCATGCTCATCAGACGGTCCGCACTCCAACTGGGTTACGGAGTAGTCGCCTGGGTTACGGAGCGGTCGCGTAAACAATTCCTGTTCCAAGTAATCAACTTTGGTACACACAGATCGTATTTACTTTAAACATGCTGGTCCACCTTAAGTAGTTCACTTCGGTGCAAGCGGGTAGCATTGCCTACAAAACCTGCAGGTCCACCTTAAGGAATCTGCCTTAGCCCATAAAGGGTCCTATTGCCTTAAAACCAGTCTGTCCCCCTTAAGAAATCCACCTTGGTGGTCCCGCATAACAAGCTACGGTTAAAGTCGTGAATGAATGTGAAATGGATGTGTGAGATCATCTAACTTCCGTAGTTTGACGTATTTCCGACAGATTCGATAGAAGGATAGCGTTGATTGACGGGTGGATGTCGTGAAATTATTGGCCTTAAATCTAAGGTACCTGTTGTCATCATTGCACGTGACCTACCGTTTTCCAGGAAGTAAGAAATTATATACTTTGATATAAGATTACAACAAAAGTAGAATTTTGTAATCTTTTTGGCATACATCGTTGAATAGGTGAACACTATGACCAATTATGTGAACCAAAATGGGACAGAATGCTTTTTTCATTTCAGTGCGACTTTAAGACTTAACCGTAGAGAATGGATGGGAAAAAAGTTTTTTTCTTTGAAACGTTCACTTGCAACTGTTGCGGTTCCAATTTGGAACCTTAGATACGGCTGCTCATTCTTCCAGGACCGCCCCTCTTTTTTGTTCTTCCGCTCCCCCTTGACTTGCCCTTCGTCCTGCCCGCTCTTGGGACCCCTATCAGTCCACCGACACTTTCATCTTTTAAGCTTCTAGAAGCTGGTCAACCCCCCCTCCCGAGCCCCACTGAGCTCACCCTGGACGCCGTGTCCGTGGGCAGGGCGCCAGGCTGATTGGAGGAAAGGGCTTCGGTCGTACTTGCGAGTATAAAGATAAAAGAAATAGTCAAAGAAAACAGGAATGAAGAGATAATACTCCACGTGCTGTCTAGAGGAGGGGTCAGGAGGAGGAGGGGTCTACGGATGGATGGAGCTTCAACAAGGATTAGAGAGAGAGAGGGAGAGAGAGAGAGAGAGGGAGATAGAGAGAGAGAGGGAGATATGAGAGAGAAAGAGGGAGGGGGAAAGAGATAGAGAGAGTGAGATAGAGAGAGAGGGAGATAGACAGAGAGAGAGGGAGATAGAGAGAGAGAGGGAGATAGATAGAGAGAGAGGGAGATAGAGAGAGAGAGGATTTGAGGAGGAACACACAAGGAATGAGGTGTTGGGGAGCTTTAGTTCTGTTACATCAGCTGGAAACAAACATGATAGGATGTGTGTAAGTGTGTGTGTGTGTGTAAGTGTGTGTGTGTGTGTGTGTGTGTGTGTGTGTGTTCTATGTGTGTGTGTTGTATGTGTGTGTGTGTTGTACAGCATGTGTGTATGTGTGTGTGTGTGTGTGTGTTGTATGTGTTGTATGTGTGTGTGTGGTGTATGTGTGTGTGTGCGTGGGTTGGAGATGAACGGACAAGGGAAAAGTCCCACGAATGTTTCCTTCCCTTTGGGCAAAGATGCAATGAAGCGCACACACACACACACACACACACACACACACACACAATTGGACAAGAGGAGGAGGAGAGGGAGGGAGGCCGGACTCCACTAGCCACTAACTGTGCTGTTTGCATGCATATATCCAGTGTGATCCGGCAGGTCTGGGCCCGGTTCTGTGCTGTAGCCGTTGCTGTGACAAGCTGGCACCGTGCCAGTCACCATGACCGACCGCCATAAACCAGTTACCTTTACACTCAGACACAGCAGGCGACGTCCTGAGAACCACACTCTCCCCACAGCGTGAATATACAACTATACTGTGTGTGTGTGTATAAATAACCATATATCACACAGAAAACGTCCAAACCAACTAATATGCTGTATAAAGTATAGTTACGATCAACCTGAGGGTGATTTTTCCTTCTGAAAGCCTCCTCATGAAAAACCAGTAGGCCCTATCTCAGACCAGGGCCTCGCCTGGCTCTGCGTCCCTGCTAAGCTGCGCCTGGGCTGGGTCGCTACTCACCCTGGCGTCCCCGTTGGTGGGCCTCGGGCCGTGGCTGAAGGCTTGGGCTGGGTCCTTGTGGTAGACCTTGAGGCAGGAGTGGTCCGTGATGTTCCTGTGAGGGGAGAAGTCCACAGGTAAACCGCCGGCCCAGATATCGCCGTCGGAGCACGGCCGGTCCCGTCTGGCTCGGGGCCCCCGGTGCCGGGCCAGGGGTCCGTACGCTGCCACGGCCCCGTCCAACACACACAGCTGTCTGCGGTACTGAGACATGGCGTCGGGGTCTCAACAAACGTGATCAGGAAATAAAGAAAATAGAAAGTAAGAAAAACAAAGCTCTTTGCAGGAGAAATGTGTCCCAGTCGTGTTATGGTGCCGTTCTGTTCTTAGATCTGAGGCGTGTTGTTTTCACAGCGCTGCTCCAGCCACAGAAACACCGTGTGACGGCTTTTATAACCCTGATAAAACAGATGAGTAAGTGGCAAAGTACACATCGCCGCTCGGCACGGACGCCAAAAGAGAGAGAGCCAAGACAGTAGTTGATCAGTCTGGGAGAGGCCAGGGTGGACATTATCTAAAGTATGGCTGGACCTGACCAATATATGACCTCATCTGTTATCTTCAATTGTGTACAGTACCTAGAGCTGTGTGTGTACGAGTGTTTGCTTGTCTGTGTGTGTGTGTATGTGTGTGTGTGTGTGTGTGTATGGCACGTCGTGTGCATTTCCATGCGCTCACTTCTCACTTTGGTCATAAGGGTGTGTCGAAACACACACACACACACACGCTCTCTCACACACGCACACACACCAACACACGCACAAATCTGAAAAGACTGAAAATCTCTCCGGCGGAACAATTTAAAAGCTGTGGGAGTTTGTTTACATTTAAAAGTCACCTTCTATGTCAAATCGATGACATGTGGTAGAAACAAGACTATTGATGTGAGTTCCTCTGAAACCTTTCTTCTTTCCAGCTGTGTGGGGTAACAAAGTAAAAAAAAAACGCCCCCCGTCAAAGTGTTCCACGTCATAAGAAGGACCGACAGGATGGACCATGATTCTGTTGTGTTTGTTTGTTCTGGTGCTGCTTCTGAGACCTCCACTGCCACCGGCATCCATATCCTCAACCCTTTCATCTGCTGTGCACAGAAGCTAGTTCAGGGTGGAGGAACGTGGATGTGCCGGCTGCCTCCCGGGTCACTTCCTGTGCCGTGAAAGCTTAGACAGGAAGTAGCTAAGGAGGGGGAAGTAGGAAGGTTGCTGGGTAGCATAGAGGACCTTAGGTGGATAAAGCACCGTCGAGAACCCTGCTCCCGGCAAGAACGCATGGGCTAAAATACTGTACACACACACGCACGCACACACACACACACACACGCTGCGGTCTCACCTGACGTCAGTCAGCTCATAGTACATGTTCCTCATGTCGTCCTTGACGTAGACGGCCATGCTCGGGGACTCCAGCATCTTCATGGTGAGCTGCTGGGGGAACGCGCTGACGAACAGCGCCCGGACCGTGTCGGCGCTGGTGATCTCGTTGGGCATTCGGATCTGCTTGGTCTCGTCCCCGTACTGCAGGTAGAGGACGCCTACGAGGGAAGGAGAGGAAGGGGTTAACGGTCCGGAGGGGGGCGATGGCGCGGTACTAGAGAACGGCGACAGAGGTACACAAACGCACACGTTAGCTTTTTGTGATTTATAAGTTGCAATGGGTACTGGAGATAGATGGGAGTCTATTATGGTGATAGATGGGAGTGGCGTGCGAGTTGGGGGAGACGGGGAGGGGGGGTGGGGGGGGCAAAAGGACTATTTATACTCGCGGACGATTTGTCGGCAGGGAGGGGGGCCTTTGGTCTTAAATTCGGGACCTTTGGTCGTGAGGGGGGGCGTGTTCGTTCGATCCACCCAAACCCCCCCCTGGCTACGGGCCTGGTGTGTGTGAGCGTGTGTGTGTGTGAGCAGTTTGCAGATCAAACGTGGTCCATGAAAGGGCGGTAGGGATGGATGTGTGTTCGGGGTGGAACCGTGGAACCGTGGAACCTCACATCAAAGAGACCAGACGCAAGCCTCAGAACTGGATGGGTGAGGCTACTAAACTGTCCTCCACCGAAACAGATGTCTCCCGACTCCAAATACACTAACGCACACGCGCGCGCACATTCACACACGCACATTCGTACGTGCACGCGCACATGCGCGGACGCTGGCACGGACGCCAGAGTGGAGCCTGCAAACACTTTTTTTTCCTTTCATCACATCATCAGCTTCTAATTCTCTCGTCACACGACCATAACAAACACGCAGAAAAGCAAGTCCTTCTTCACGGAAATAATGAGGGAATTTAGAGGATCTTCCAAAGATGTGCCAACACGTTTAAGCACCAACAATATCAAACGGGTATTGTAGAGTTATTGATGTCGCTCATTTAAAAACATTCTTTTTTTCCCCCCCGTTGCAGAGATAGTTTGGCTTTGCTTGGTGTTGCTCCAGAAACTCACTGGGCCGGTAAAAGCCACCAGATGTGGGTGTAATATTAGACAAGATTCAACACGCTCCTTCCAACAAAACGCTGGAGTGAGAATCCGGGAAATAGAAACTGCTGAGTCGCTCGATAGTGCGCACACAAACACACACACATGCGCACGCGCACACGCACACACACACACTCTATCTGGGTGTTCTTTGTAATACCTTCACAAAGTAGTTTCGTTTGAACAAATGTTGTTCCTGCCCTGGTGTGCTGTGTTATGCTAACAGCTAGCCGCTAAGAGACTAGCTTTTCATCCCGGTGGTAAATTAAAGATTATACCGCTATCAGACGACCACCATATCACATTCTTCATACGCTCTAGCATTCCTCGAAACCAACTGTATGAGCACGGGAGACTTTGGAGAGCTCAGTTCTAGCATGGCGTCAAGTTGCAGCGTGTATGTGGGCACTTATTGTCTGGTTTCCCTCCAAATCACAACCAAATGGTCGTTGTACTGCACAGCAAATGGGCAGGGTAAACCAGACCAGACTTTCTCTGGGTTTTCCCAGACTTTTCAACACTATAAGAAGACACACTCCAAGAAAAAGGCCTACGGGAAAACAGCACTCTCCCCTAATAGCATGTCAAATGTGCATGCGATACAGGACTATCCCCTAATAGCATGTCAAATGTGCATAAATCTAGGCTGTAAATATCTAAAGTCTAAAAGGCTACCTGTAAAACCTACTGTACCTACTGTACACGGTATGCTGAAACAGGAAGTAAAGAGACTTACTGAATGGATTTAAAGGGATTCCTTGATCCTGCTGTAGCTGCCTGTGAGACAGGAGGGCATGCTCTGGTTGAGGGAAGAGCAACTGCCCCGGGTAAGTGGAAGAGCCAGATGTCTCTGAGGGCCGAACCGTGTGTGTGTGTGTGTGTGTGTGTGTGTGTGTGTGTGTGGGAGGGTCCCTAAAGGAACTCTGGGTAATGTGCCTCTTGCTTATCCTCCCTTTTCATTACCCTCCTGCTGTCATAACCCTTTCTCCAGACGTGTGTGTGTGTGTGTGCGTGTGTGTGTGTGAACATGTGTGTGGTTGCATGAATGTGTGTGTGTGTGTGT
>NC_140235.1:29768517-29776017 GCF_949987555.1 Borostomias antarcticus | reverse complement strand
GAGAGCATGCCCTGTAGGGCCTGGAGGAGGAGGAGAGGAGGAGGAGAGGAGGAGGAGGAGGAGGAGAGGAGGAGGAGGAGGAGGAGGAGAGGATGAGGAGGAGGAGAGGAGGAGGAGGAGGAGGAGGAGAGGAGGAGGAGGAGAGGAGGAGAGGATGAGGAGGAGGAGAGGAGGAGGAGGAGGAGGAGGAGAGGAGGAGGAGGAGAGGAGGAGAGGATGAGGAGGAGAGGAGGAGGAGAGGAAGAGAGGAGGAGGAGAGAATGAGGAGGAGAGGAGGGGAGGAGGAGGAGAGGAGGAGGAGGACAGGAGGAGGAGAGAATGAGGAGGAGAGAAGGGGAGGAGGAATAGGAGGAGGAGGAGGAGAGAATGAGGAGGAGAGAATGAGGAGGAGAGGAGGGCAGGAGGAGGAGAGGAGGAGGAGGAGAGGAGGAGGAGAGAATGAGGAGGAGGAGAGGAGGGGAGGGGAGGAGGAGAGGAGGAGGAGAGGAGTAGGAGGGAAGGAGGAAGCCCCAGAGGGAGGAGGGGGAAGGAGGGATGGAGAGACAGAAGGAAAGGAGAAGGTGAAAGATATCGAAAGGCAAATCAAGAGTGATATGAAGAATCCAGAAGATGAATCACTTTGCCCAAGTGTGTGTGTGTGTGTCACCTGTAAAATAATCTGACATTGCAGAGAGGTGATACACTCCACTCTCTATCACACAAGAGCGCCTGCCCACAATAAACCAGGATCTACTCGTAATCGTTTTTAAGGCTACAAGCGTTGAAATTGAAGTCAACCTCTTGCAAAATGCAGAAGTGTCAATGATGTCCAAGTATGCCATGGCAGATGTCCTTTGTGTATATCTGCCATCCTGTATTCTTAATAGGCTTTGTTCTAAAACCACCCACTCTCTGAGTCATGATGTACTACAACGATCCACCCTCTTAAGCGCCTATTGTATTTTAGATTGCTATTCTTGCACTTTGCCTTCAGCACTAGATTATGCTCTTAGTGACTTGTTTTAGAAAGGAGATGAGTGAGAGAGACCTCACCTCACCTGACACGGCAGAATAACCCCACTCCAACCCCCCCACGGCAAAAAACTGCCGACTCAACCCTCGACTCAATACTCGACTCAACCCTCGACTCTACCCTCGACTCAACCCTCGACTCAACCCTCGACTCAACCCTCGACTCAACCCTCGGACTAAGTTGATTAACACACCCAGGTAGCGTTGACTGTAAACACGCCGTTAGACCGTTGGGCCGCGACAGCTCTTCCAATATGGAGGGTTAGGCTGGGGTCACAGGGGGTCAGCTGAAACCTGGGAGCGCGCCGAGAAACTTGAGCGGAGTTTGTGAATCTTTTATGAGCGCTATCTAATTATGGTTAGATGGAAAGCCTGACAGCTTCACAGCGCTGTACAGTAAGCCTGCGCCTAGTTAACATGGAGGAGCCGTTATGGCGTTTTATGGAGACAGATATTGAGTTTAAAAGGTGAAAGATAGCCAGACATACTGTAGTAGTAGTTTGGTAGACTAAGGTCTACGAGGGCATGAAGGACCAGGGCTCAGACCTGTGGAGAATGGTGGAGGAACTTAGCAGCTTAGAATGATCTCCTCCTCTGACACACACACACACACGCACATGCACACGCACACACACACAAGCATACTGTACATACAGTACCTGCACATTATCAATCTGTATCTTTTTCACACTCACAAACAAACTCTCTCTCTCTCTCTCTCTCTCTGTCTCTATCTTTCTCTGTCTCTCTCTCTGTCTGTCTCTGTCTCTCTCTCTCTCTCTCGCTCTCTCTCTCTCAGGCACTCCATTTGACACCCTGCTATCACAGAAAGCCACTTCCTGCCACGGCTCACCACTTCCTGCCGCTGACTACCAGATGTCCACACCGCAAGCCAGACACCGACTGTGACCAGACAAACCTGCCCTTGAGACACGCCCACCTCCGGCTGGGAGGACACGCCCACATTCCACCTCCTGCTGGGAGGACACACCCACATTCCCCCTCCTGCTCTCTGCGGTTGACTTCCTGATGGCAGTCAAGACCAACAACACTACCGCTCCAGCTGTGAGGCCGAAAAACACACTACAGTTAAAGTCGTCCAGTGATCGTAGGGTTGGCGGTTCGAATCCCGGCTCCTCCCGACGAAGTGTCCTCAGGCAAGACGCCGAACGCCAAATTTCTCCCAGTGAGCAGGTTAGCACCTTGCTGCTGCCATTGGTGTGTAAATGTGTGTGTGAATGGGTGAATGAGAGGCTTTGGATAAAGAGGCTAAAGCGCTTTGGATAAAAGTGCTAGTGCCGTCCTTTTACCGTTTGAATTGTTTACTATTTACAATTGGTTAATGTATTGCTTGTACTTGGAAATTGTAGATAGAATTCTTGAATGCTTGTTTCTTAATGTTTTTGTTTTGTTTTGTTTGTTATTGTGTTATTGTTGCCCTGCGCTCTGCACTTGTATGTGATATACTGTACTCTCAACGTCATTGTAAATGAGAGCTTGCTCTTAACTGACTCTCGAGGTTAAATAAAGATTGAATGAATTTGAACCAGCTGAAGCTAACCAGCCTGATCTACCGCGCAAAATACAGCTCAACTCTCTCTCTCTCTATCTAGCTAACCCCTTTGATGACTAAACACCAACAAATCAGGTATGGAGGTGAGGCAACAGCCAAGAATGTTGGGAGACGGTGTTTAGAAACCATGACCCCGTGAGAAGAAAAAACGGAAACAAGCGCAACGTTTGCGCGCAGAGGTCAAACGTATCGGTCTCCTGCTGACTCACTGCCTGTGAATAGAGCCCGTTCTGCTTTCTCCACCGTCAATAGCCTCGACCCCACGATGAATCCTGGCTCACATGAACAAGTCATGCCCTTTGAGATTCAGGTTTCACAACTGTTCTGGTTCAATCTCACAAACGGCTACCTCGGGCTATGTGTTGTATCGTCCAGATAGGAGACTTGCCCCTTTTAAGAAAAGTTATGTAAAATGTTTTTTTTTAATCATTTTTGTTTATGCCTTTGGATATGTCTTCAATAGTTTTAGGTGTTTTCCAGGCCAGGCTAACCCTTGAATCAGGGCGTTGTTCCAGGAGAGGTGACATCCAACCAGGACATCCTAATGGCAGTCATGGCCCAGTGGTCTGACGTGTGCTGCCATCAAATGGAAAAGCTAGTTCTCTCTCTCTCTTAAGTGCGTGTGTGTGTGTGTGTGTGTGTGTGTGTGTGTGTGTGTGTGTGTGTGTGCCTGTGTGTTTGTGTACATGTTTGTGTGTGTGCATGCTTGTGCAAGAGAGAGAGAGAGTTCTAGTAGGGAAGGCGTGCGGGAGATAAGTAGAGTATTTTGTGGATAACAGTTATCATCCAACGCCTTCATCTTAAACACAGTTTTTCCCCCCAGGTTCTTCATAAGAAAGGGCAAATCAGGCTAATTTGAGGCCTTAGTAACATGGAGAGAAAAGCCAAAACTCACAGTCGAACTAACCGAGCGATCCGCATGACATCACATGCATAACATGTAATAATAACATTAAAACACCTGTACTTTTCTCCTCACGACACGGAACACTGTCATTTCCAAAGATCAGTCTCCCCATGTGTTGAGGCAGACAGACAGGCAGGCAGACAGACAGACAGACAGACAGGCAGACAGACAGGCAGGCAGGCAGGCAGGCAGACAGACAGACAGACAAGCAGACAAACAGAGAGACAAGCAGACAGACAGAGAGACAAGCAGACAGACAGACAGACAGACAGGCAGACAGACAGACAGACAGACAAACAGACAGGCAGACAGACAGACAGACAGACAGACAGACAGGCAGACAGACAGACAGACAGACAGACAGGCAGGCTGACAGACAGACAGAGACAGACAGAGACAGACAGACAGACAGACAGACAGACAGACAGACAGACAGGCAGACAGACAGGCAGGCAGACAGACAGGCTGTCAAGCTGGCGGAAAGACAGACAGGTGGGTCGTCAAGCCGACCAGACAGACGCGCCGGCAGACTGTACCTGTTGCAGACGGCAAAATAAAATCTGTTGAGCTTGAACATGACAGACAGGCAGACGGGCAGAGCTGAGAGCCGGTGATTAAGTCTCATTGACGATGGTGACGGCTTAATGGCCTGGCGCTGCTGTCTCCTGTGGCAGACAGACAGGATAGCCTGGAGGGAGACAGGGCCTCTGGTCTCTTGTGGCAGACAGACAGGATATCCTGGAGGGAGACAGGGTCTCGGCCCTCCTGTGGCAGACAGACAGGATAGCCTGGAGGGAGACAGGGTCTCTGGCCCTCCTGTGGAAGACAGACAGGGTAGCCTGGAGGGAGACAGGGTCTCTGGCCCTCCTGTGGAAGACAGACAGGGTAGCCTGGAGGGAGACAGGGTCTCTGGCCCTCCTGTGGAAGACAGACAGGGTAGCCTGGAGGGAGACAGGGTCTCGGCCCTCCTGTGGCAGACAGACAGGATAGCCTGGAGGGAGACAGGGTCTCTGGCCCTCCTGTGGCAGACAGACAGGATAGCCTGGAGGGAGACAGGGTCTCTGGCCCTCCTGTGGAAGACAGACAGGGTAGCCTGGAGGGAGACAGGGTCTCTGGCCCTCCTGTGGAAGACAGACAGGGTAGCCTGGAGGGAGACAGGGTCTCGACCCTCCTGGGGCAGACAGACAGGATAGCCTGGAGGGAGGCAGGCCGGGGCGGACCCTCTCAGAGCTAAGAGCTCCTTAAAAGGTTCTCCCTGTTCTAGTCGGCCTCCGCTCAGCGTGAAGCGGTCGAACCACGTCGCAGGTGTGGAGGATAAAAGCACTGGTCTTTGAAGAGCGAGTGCTCTGAGTCGGAGTGATGTTTAAACGCCGTACGGACGACGATGTTCACCCTGTGCGTCTACAGCATGTCTGTGGCACACACCTTGCACACACATACACACACACACACCCGCACACACACACATACACACGAGCAGAAACACAAGATCACCCCCTTCCTCTCTCCTTTATCTCACTTGAATATGTGGACTTAAGATGGGAGTTGAAACTCATCCAGTTTCTGTGTGGTTAGGCGACCAGGTTAGCCCGAGCCACTTAAACACACCTCAACCTGTTCTGGTCTAGTCTGGCGCCGTTTCACTCCGCATCACCCAGACAGACATTCTGCCGTTAACTGGGCTGGGCTTCTACACGCGACAACAAAAAAACGGGACCGCGGTCAAAACGATCCAAACCCCTGTTTTACCGCGGTTCACTTCTGTCTGACCATGTGAAGGCCATCATCTGAGAGAGACGCAGTCGGTTTCCTGTCTGGGTCTGTCTGTTTCCTGTCTGGGTCTGTCTGTTTCCTGTCTGGGTCTGTCTGTTTCCTGTCTGGGTCTGTGTGTTTCCTGTCTGGGTCTGTCTGTTTCCTGTCTGGGTCTGTGTGTTTCCTGTCTGGGTCTGTGTGTTTCCTGTCTGGGTCTGTCTGTTTCCTGTCTGGGTCTGTCTGTTTCCTGTCTGGGTTTGTCTGTTTCCTGTATGGGTCTGTGTGTTTCCTGTCTGGGTCTGTGTGTTTCCTGTCTGGGTCTGTCTGTGGTCAAAGTTGCGCCATTCTTCTATTGACTCTATTGTCCCGCCCCCCCCCCCCCCCGCCCCCAACACTGCACCCCAAAATCCCCACCGTCTTTCATTCTCATTCAATAACACCCCCCCCCCCTTCCCCCTCAGCCCCTCCCCCACTGCATTCCGCCCCTAATCCCTCCGTCCCAAATCCTCAGATGACCTCTTCGGAGACGAGGCTGGACCACGCTTCACGTTAATTGGTCCGTTTCACAAGGGGGAGACTTTCGCCGCGTCAACAACCCGACAAGCTGTCGGGGGGGGGGGGGGGGGGGGGGTTGCTCCCTAGACGCCACCGTCGGCGGCGGTGGAAGATGAAATACACGAGGAGGATTCAGTCACAGTAGCTATCCTCCCTTATCAGTCAGCCAGTCAAACACAGAAATGTCTCGGAAATACTTCTGTCATAGACGAGACTATGGTTGGTTGGACCAAACAATAACGAGCCTGTCCCCCTTCCAGATTGAAGCAAGATGCGTATTATCTGGCCTGCCAACTCTGACATTTGCACAACTGATTTGCACAGTTGGTTTTGCCTGATTAAAACCACTCACGCGTGCCTAAGTTTGAGAGTTAGAGAGAGAGAGAGAGAGAGAGAGAGAGAGAGAGAGAAAGAGAAAGAGAGAGAGAGAGAGAGAGAGAGAGAGAGAGAGAGAAACACACACATCTCTTCACACACTGGGTGCACAGCTATAAAGGTCCTATTACTTCCACATACCTGGGTGCATTTATGGAGACCGTCTGACACCTCGACTACAGTTAGACTGCTGCTTTGACGAGCCAATCAGGTCAACATGAGGCAAAATGGCTCTGCATGTTTCTACCCGTTACTAGCTGTTTCTACCCGTTACTAGCTGACATATTGCAAACAAAATAGCAAGTTATAGATATTGACTTATCAAACAGTGATTTCATTACAAATAACCATCCCTAAGCACAATGTGGAAACACACACACATACACGTCAAGTGTGTGCGCATGTCTATCGGTGTGTGTGTGTGCATGCGCGTTCAGCTGAGCGAGGAGTTTTCACAGAGCGGAAGGCGCGTTCTTCCTGGCGCTAATCGACGTGTGACGGCGGCAGGGTGTGGGGGCGGGGCAGGAAGCCGGGGACGAGGACGCTCGTGTCCGGCAGAGACGGGCCCCTCGGGGGCCCCGTGTCGACCAACGACCACACCGCTTCATCAGCTAGTCCTGAGGAAAGGGCAACCGACCGCCATAAAACCCGGTTCTAATCCTGCACACACATGCCATGGTACTACATGATAAAACCCAGTTCTAATCCTGCACACACACGCCATGGTACTACATGATAAAACCCGGTTCTAATCCTGCACACACACACGCCATGGTACTACATGATAAAACCCGGTTCTAATCCTGCACATACACACGCCATGGTACTACATGATAAAACCCGGTTCTAATCCTGCACACACACACGCCATGGTACTACATGATAAAACCCGGTTCTAATCCTGCACACACACACATGCCATGGTACTACATGTTGGTATTTAGCAAAGCTTTAAATACTATATGGTGTTGCAAACTACTTTTTTTTTACATTTCCGTAACATCCTCGACTGATTTGGAAGGAGCTGCTTTGCTGTAGGGTGAGTTGACTACTGGACCGATCGTGTAACAGAGTTGTGGGTTCTGTACCCAAGTCACCCAATTCTACAGGGCTGGGCTTCCCAGGGCCACATAGGTCACTGACTAGACCTGCATGTCATTTCCCTACAGCCATGGATGCACAGACACACGCGCACACAGACACACACACACACACACACACACACACACACACACACACACACACACACACACACACACACACACACACACACACACACACACACACTGTCTCTCTTTCTCTCATACACATTCATTAATGTGTAGTC
>NC_140235.1:29751017-29763517 GCF_949987555.1 Borostomias antarcticus | reverse complement strand
GTACACAGGGTTCGATTGTGCGATTCCAGACACAAGAGGCAGAACAGCCACAGCAGCCGTGACAAAGTGGCACTTTATGAAAATAGTGGCATACTGCAGGGCTTTTAGGATAATGGTCTGTCTCAGAGAGAGAGAGAGAGAGTGAGAGTGTGTATGAGGGGGGAGAAAGAGAGAACGAAATAAAGAACGAAGAGGGGGAAAAGCAACACCATGAATGAACTTGAAAAACCTGTTCTTTTAGAGTTTAAAATAGAAAATGCAGGTCAGCATCCTCTCTCTCTCTCTCTCTTTCACTGGGGGATCTGGGATTCTCTCCAGAGTGGCCCATCACCAGGCCAGCGTTATCTAACATTAGCTGACCTTGGTGGGGAGGAATAACAGTGTACCGGGGCCAGAGGCCTGGGGAGAGAGGTATGCGATGGACCGGCCAAACACACACACACACACACACACACACACACACACACACACACACACACACACACACACACACACACACACACACACACACACACACACACACACACACACACACACACACACACACACACACACACACACACACACACACACACACACACACACACACACACACACACACACACACACACACACACATGCACCGAATCAAGCCTTTCACAAGCCTCAGAGGGAAAGGTGGAAAAACTCTGTCTGAAGGGGGCACAGTCTGTGATCATGGATGGGAAAAGTGATTAAACATGGGGCCAAAAATCCTGCAATTGCTGCAAGCACACATCATTAATTCAGTATTCTACAGCCATGATATTCATTCATGCCTTTGCTATAAAATATCCACTTGGAAGTACTGTAGGGAAATAAGTGCGGTCTCTGAATACATCTTCTACAGTAAACATTTTCCTCACACCTATTCATATTCCGGGAGAAAGTGCCAGAAAGCGCCGTCTCTAAAAACACAATCCGTCTAGCGTAGGAGAATCCATTAACACCGTGCCTCGAGAGGGACTGTATTAACGCCAAGTTATGCTGCAACAAGACTGATTTCTGCCTTGTAATAGTGACATTTTAAACTGCAACTGAAAAGTAAGACTCTCCTACAATTACATAGAGTATCATAGAGAATACATTCATATTTGCAGCTTTTTATGCCCATATATAGTCATATAAAAACAACCTCAAATCATCGCTATGAATTCTGTGAAGTGTCTCCCTGGAAAAGTTGCTTGGAAACGTCGTGTCCTTGTGTAAGAATTCCATTCTTAACGTCTCCGGCTGTGTTACTGGACAGACGAGGATCCCCTCTCAGAGGACTCCAAACTGCGGCGCTATCGTCAAAATTAGCATCCCACTTTAAAACCGTCATAACGCCGGTTCGATTGGAAAACCGGAATTGTTTAGAGGACATTTTGTGCTACAATGTAAACTACATTGTTATTATCACCAAACGTCTGGTTTTATTACATTTACATCTTTAGTTTAAAAAAAATTGACGTTGTTGCCTCCGAAATGGTGTTAATAGATCCTCTTCCACTAAATAAAAGATAGGACAACTAGCGCCGGTAGTATTGTGCACACTCTGCAACCATATGAAGCCGTTGCCCCCGGTGGCCTGGGGACTTGGGTCCTGGCCCGATGTCAGGTGTGGTGTGACCTGGGGCCCTGGCCCAATGTCAGGTGTGGTGTGACCTGGGGCCCTGGCCCGATGTCAGGTGTGGTGTGACCTGGGGCCCTGGCCCAATGTCAGGTGTGGTATGACCTGGGGCCCTGGCCCGATGTCAGGTGTGGTGTGACCTGGGGCGCTGGCCCGATGTCAGGTGTGGTGTGACCTGGGGCCCTGGCTGGATGTCAGGTGTGGTGTGACCTGGGGCGCTGGCCCGATGTCAGGTGTGGTGTGACCTGGGGCCCTGGCTGGATGTCAGGTGTGGTGTGACCTGGGGCCCTGGCTGGATGTCAGGTGTGGTATGACCTGGGGCCCTGGCCGGATGTCAGGTGTGGTGTGACCTGGGGCCCTGGCCGGATGTCAGGTGTGGTGTGGCCTGGGGACCTGGGGCCCTGGCCGGATGTCAGGTGTGGTGTGGCCTGGGGACCTGGGGCCCTGGCCGGATGTCAGGTGTGGTGTGGCCTGGGGACCTGGGGCCCTGGCCGGATGTCAGGTATGGTGCTCAGCGCTGGATCCTGAGGCCTGGGTGGCAGTGACGACCCACAGCTGCAGGCGTCTGTCCGAACACGGCATCGTCTACAATCCCTGGTGCCCGGCGGGCCGCGCATCCCCGGGCCGGAGACACGGGAGAGCAGCCTGGTCCAGAGCCGTGGCCACCCGTGACCCCACTCCACTCCGCTCACGAGAGAGGGAGGGAGGGAGGGAAGGGGGGGGCCTGTGATCGGTCGAGCGCTCTCATCAACATCAAGCGCCGAGAAGCTGAGAGGACTGGGGGAGGGGGCGGGGTATTGGGCGGGTTTTGGGCGGGTCGGCTATCTCTTCCCCCCTGGGTGGCGGCCAGGCCTTCACACAGGCCCGGTCATGAGAGGAAATGAAAGCGCTCTGGCGTTTGTTAAGGGTTTAAGGATCAGGGAGAGAGAGAGAGAGAGCAGGAGAAAGAGAGAGAAAGAGACAGAGAGACTAGCTGGGGGGCGGAAATTGTATGAGAGTGAGTCATTCAGCGCAAGGTGGTGGTGGCGGGGAGGGGTGTCACCCACTTTCACGGCGCGTGGAGATATCATCTTCCCAGCCTCTGTTGAACTTCGAGACAGCCCCGCCCTCGAAACCTCAACCCTCCCGGGTTCTACAGTACTACCTACTGTACGCACCCATGACTCCAATGTTGCTCTTCTACTTCAGGTAGACAACTCCTGGATTCCCAGTCGTCACTGTGTGAGAACAGTCGGCTGTGGTGGATTGTTTCCCAGGGCAAGTGCAGTCTTGACTGCTTCTCATAACAGTGGTGTTGTCAAGAGTAGAGGCATTAACCCATAGCGAGCAACAATAGAAGCCACGCCCATGCTATACCCACGCCTAAAACCGGATCCCCCCCCCCCCCCCCCCCCCCCCCCCCCCGCGCGACTCATTAGCATAATGCTGACTTTGAACTCCCATCATGGGAAAATACTGTGAAACAACAAGACATTCTACTGCCCGGGCCCATACAGTAGAGAACAAACGACCCAAGACCCCGTGATGACCCCCAGTCCCGCAAATATATCAAATCACGCACAACGTCGAGGTAAAACCAAAACAACTGCCATTTATTTTGTCCCAAAACTGTTTCATGTAACTTTATGTATGTTACACCTTACAGTAAACGATGGATATGTTACCACTAATGGTGGTATTATTATTTCTCTATAAATCACACATTATATCTGGCATACGAAAACAGACTGCATACACCCGTATCTTGAACGCGAATGCAGATCTGTGTTAGTGAGGTAGTTGCCCACAAACTAGTACAAGTGTACATGTCACACGCGTGTGTTACGGTCGGTCAAATTCAACTTGCGTCGGCGTGAAACGGTTTAGCAGACACAGTAGGCATTTGACCTCAAAGTGATAAATGTAGCCTATAACAGTGACTTGAGTTTGACCTTGGGGAATCGAGAACTCATCAAAAGTCTGTGGAATGTCCTTGAACTCACACGCACCCTTTTCGTATACATTTTATGATAGGCCTAATGAAAACAACATGTGAGAAACACCGCACGGGCTAACAATGTCACCACGGTATCGTCGTGAATCGATGATGAACAAGCACCGGAGATACAAGCAGTGTCTCGCTTTAATAAAAGTCAGGCGCCAACTTTTCCAGCATCCCCCAAGTGCCCGGAGCACCTGATCGCTGCACCGAGCTGTTTGTGCACATCTGCTCTAAGCTATAGAATAGAATTTACAAGCTCAAACGTGTTTTCTAAAAACAACACGAACGCATTCATGCGCGCATATCCAAATTCACTAAGATCCCGACATTTCCACGTTAATGTTAAGAAAAGAACAAGACTGTCCTCAAACAAAATTGCACCGTTGCAATTAGCAGCCTACCTTCGAACAGCGTCAGAGAGATGCCTGTGTTTCGGGAGTGTAATCGTCCCTTTATCGACAGTTTTTCATAAGCATTCCCTTGCAGAATTCACCGAGAAAGTCGCGCGCCTCTGCTGTCCAGTGCTCCATGACTCGGGAGTGTTGCGCTCTCGCGCCGCAGCGCAGCTCTCACGCGCCTACAGGCACCTACAGGAAAACCCCTCCCCTCCAGCGGTGACATCACACTCTCCATGGCAACTCTGGCTCCGCCCCAGACCAGAGCTGAATTTACCTGTCTGACTATCAGCACAAACCGTAACTTCACTTCGAGTCCGCAGGTAGTAGCCGATGTTATTGGATTGTTGGACATGTTTAGGGAACGGAAGTCCCCGAGCAAATGTAGCCTGTAACTTTTCGCTAAAATTCTGTTTTATAAAAGCCCTCTCTCTCTCTCCCGCTCTCTCTCCCTCTGTCTCACACCAAACACACACACGTAATCAAACAAATCATGTAATAACTGTTTACCGTTAGCCTACATTTTGCCTTATCCACTTCCTGTGAAACAGCTGTCCCAGCATGCAAAATGTGATAATAAAGACTTACTATACTGATTGCTATTCAGCTATCTCACTCTCAGCTATGTTGTTCACTATTGTTGATTTGTTTTGCAATGACTGGTGTTTCATAAAATCATCGGCGCAGTAGGCCTAATCCTGTCCACACAGAGACACACACAAACACGCACGCTCACACACGCTCCCACACACACACCTGTTGTGCAAAGCTGTACGCCCTTCCCCCCTGTGCTCCCCCAACGGCTTGGGGCTTGACCGGTTCACACTCCTCTCTGTTGTTTTGGCTGTAGAGCCAGGTGACCCCCTAGGTGACCCCCTGCCTTTGTCTCCTCTGACCCACAGCAAACGTCAACCCAAAGATTCCGCTGACCCAAACACACACACACACTCGCAGGCACGCACACACACACACACACACAATACACACACACACACACACACACACACACACACACACACACACACACACACACACACACACACACACACACAGTAGATAAACACATACCCGGAGGCACGCACACACACACACACAAACACAGACAGACAGACACACACACACAGACACATTTACAAGCAGTCCTGCTTATCTCCGGACCGGAACTCACTAAAACACACCTGGACACACTCCACATTACTAGCAAAACAGCGTCTGAAAACCATCCACATTTGTTTATAGGCCTACATGATGTTCGCACTGAAACTGTCAATGGATCACTCACTGGTGTAAATGAACACAGCACAATGTGTCCGGCTCAAACATGAAAACAAACCAAGACTGAGGTTGAAACTGAGGACAGGAAAAAAACACACTTCATCATCTTGGAACAGCCAGAGGAGAAAATATGTGACAACCTAATTCATGGGACAGCCCTCCATGTTGACCTATGGCAATACAGGGAGATACGGTTCTGCCATTGAACTGTCCACTCGAAGGAACACGCAAAACACAAAAAACATATGTTAGCCTATATACTGTACCCCGGGCGAAACGACAGCTTCCATGATAACATCATGACCTAACAAAACAAATACATGTGATACATACTGGTCATGAGTACCTGCCCGTCAACGACTATGAGTGTTAAGTGTTACTCAGCACAGGCTGCTGTTTAAAGAGGACAGCTATTCACACTCAAATATGATCCTCTGGTTAGAACACTACTGAATGTGAATGAAAGCGGTTTCCCGTAGAGGACAGTTGAAAATTACAGGTGAACACCAGTGGAGTCAACATGTTCTTTGGAAGCCACAGAGGTACATAAGTGCCTGTTTCACACTGAGCATGTCTCTTTCCACAGTCAGCAAAGACTCAAGGTTACCTGAGAACCAATGACCTGAACACCACTGACCTGAACACCATTGACCCGCTCTAGCTGAGCACTACTGACCTGAGCACCACTGTCCTGAGCACCACTGACCTGAACACCACTGACCTGAGCACCACTGACCTGAATACCACTGACCTGCTCTAGCTGAGCACCACTGACCTGAACACCTCTGACCTGAGAACCACTGACCTGCTCTAGCTGAGCACTACTGACCTGAGCACCACTGTCCTGAGCACCACTGACCTGAACACCACTGACCTGAGCACCACTGACCTGAATACCACTGACCTGCTCTAGCTGAGCACCACTGACCTGAATACCTCTGACCTGAGAACCACTGACCTGCTCTAGCTGAGCACTACTGACCTGAGCACCACTGTCCTGAGCACCACTGACCTGAACACCACTGACCTGAGCACCACTGACCTGAATACCACTGACCTGCTCTAGCTGAGCACCACTGACCTGAACACCTCTGACCTGAGAACCACTGACCTGCTCTAGCTGAGCACTACTGACCTGAACACCACTGACCTGCTCTAGCTGAGCACTACTGACCTGAGCACTACTGACCTGAGCACCACTGACCTGAACACCACTGACCTGCTCTAGCTGAGTACTACTGACCTTAGCAACACTGACCTGAGCACTACTGACCTGAGCACCACTGTCCTGAGCACCACTGACCTGAAAACCACTGACCTGAGCACCACTGACCTGCTCTAGCTGAGCACTACTGACCTGAGCACTACTGACCTGAGCACCACTGACCTGAACACCACTGACCTGCTCTAGCTGAGTACTACTGACCTTAGCAACACTGACCTGAGCACTACTGACCTGAGCACCACTGTCCTGAGCACCACTGACCTGAAAACCACTGACCTGAGCACCACTGACCTGCTCTAGCTGAGCACTACTGACCTGAGCACCACTGACCTGAGCACCACTGACCTGCTCTAGCTGAGCACCACTAACCTGAACACCTCTGACCTGAGCACCACTGACCCGCTCTAGCTGAGCACTACTGACCTGAGCACCACTGACCCGCTCTAGCTGAGCACTACTGACCTGAGCACCACTGACCTGAGCACCACTGACCTGCTCTAGCTGAGCACCACTAACCTGAACACCTCTGACCTGAGCACCACTGACCCGCTCTAGCTGAGCACTACTGACCTGAGCACCACTGACCTGAACACCAGAAACGCCACTAGCCCCGAGTGACCTGAACACCAGCGACCCTGGATCCACCTAAGCACGACTGACCTGAGCGCTCCTGAACGCCACTCACCTGCTCCCCCAGGGTGCCACTGACCTGCTCGCGCAGCCTCTCCTGGTGGCCCATGATGGCCGAGGCGTGGTGGGGGTACTTCTGCTTCAGGTGCTCCAGGAAGGCCTCCCTCTTTTTGTCCATGTCGGAGGGCTGCATGGCTAGGATCTCGCGGGAGCTACGGGCCCCGCCTACCGTGTGCCTGCGCGGGACGCTGCGGCCGGGGGCTCTGGGGTCGGCGGCGGCGGCGTTGGAGCGGGCGGCCGTCCCATTCGGGGCGGTCTGCCGGCGGCCCAGATGCTCGGCGTCCTCCGGGGAGGTGACCTTCAGGCTGCTCTTGGTTTGTTCTGTGGACACAGGAAGGGATGAAGGGGGCGGGGTCAGCAGGACAAAGAAGGGGGCCGGGTCAACAGGCGGTACCGACGGCGAACCAGACGCATCGCCACGCGTAATTGATCTGTTTTGTGTGTGTACGTGCAGGGGTGTGTGTGTGTGTGTGGGTAGGAGGTGGGTGTGGTGAGGAGGAATGCATGTGTCTGCATGTCCGTCTGTCATTCTGTTTATTTGTCTCTCTGTCTGTGTAGCGGTGGTGAGTTTGAGAATGTGTGTGTGGTGTGTGTGTGTGTGTGTGTGTAGAGGTAATGTCTTAAGGAAGACACTATAATGCAGACAAAGTCAGAAAGGAAACCACAACCAGACCTACCACTGTGGGAAAAACTGTCTGTGAGCTCTTACATAATTACCACACAACTCTTCACGGCTCTCAACTCCAAACTACTGTAGGCTTAAATAGGATACACAGATAACGGATACGTTCTGAAAGGAATTTATATTTTTTAAGGAAAAGAAGAAGCCTAGAAGCCTCAGCCAAACTATAGTCCTCATCACATATTCATGCCGTTGCATATTTGAGTGAAAAAGTCAGATTTAATGTGACAGCAACAACATTATTGATGAAAACATTAAACTGAAGCAGCTGCTCGGAGCTCCTTGGTTTTGAAAGCCCGGGCAGACGCTCAATATCTTGTCTGAGAGAGAAAGTTATCCAGACAAGCGTTTTATATACACAGTCTTGAGAAATATTCTTGCGGTGAACAGAAGTTGCTGATTGCGCTCCTCAAGTCCAAGCTGACACATCGAGAGGATAGGTATCTTCTGTTTTCATTAATGCCTTAGTGGAGGAAGTTTTAATAAGCTGTCCGTTGCTGCGTCACTCTGAATTACACTGCTACAGTATGGAGAGGGGCAGTCTTCATGAGATTGATGAGTCTACATCAACGTTATTGTCTGGGAAAACAGAGACCATGTACCCGTCAGAGTACAGAAAGATTTGGACAGTCCTTCATTCCAGCTGCACTCTGACTCCACAACCAGGCCCTGCAGGGGGGGGGGACATGGAGTTGGAGCTGATAGGCTGTTGAAGACCCCTGCTACTCAGAATTTGACTGCACATGAACTTGAGCACTTTAGTTTGCATTTGCACTTTAGTTAGCTGGCACTGTGCTTATTTATTGCATTTTTTCAGTCTTTCATCTGTTCTTAATCAATCAATGATGATGCGCCCAATTAATAACGTACTTACTAACGCATCTTGAAGTCAAATATATGAAGTCTCCGACGTAAATTCAGGCGAGGCACGTACGTCACAGCCGGGGTAGTCAGCAGAGGTTAATCAGTCACGCATGACGCCAGCACCAGCTGACTGTAGCTGTCATAGCATTGGTCAGCTCACTAGAGCGCATGTATTTAAGCTGTCAAAACATGTCATTGTTCGCGCTTGCCATTACTGCTGGTTGTGCATTGCATGCTCGCCCCACCTCCTCCCCTGCTCCTCCTGCATATGTCGATGTCATCTGTTGTCATCGTTGCTCTCTGTCCGGGGTAAGTTTGTCAGGTATTCCACTAGCGTCGGATAGTGGATGCCAGAGTAGACACTAGCTGGTCTCTGTGGCTCTCCGTGGTGACCGGGGGCCGAAACGTCTCCGAATGGCCATCCAGCGGTCCCTCCGGTCGCCATGGAGGCAGAGACACTAGGCTGTATCTCCCTCGGAAACCACGAAGCGTCGGCCCGTGGGGGCCAGGGACTATAATGTACAGCAGTCCCCCTGTGGCTCTCTTTGACGGTCTTAGTGGGCTGAGTTACCTCCGAGCGTCTTCCCGATCGCGGCCCACTCTGATCGTCATTGAGGCAGGGGGCTAGATGCCGTTCCCCCTTTTCTGGCTCTCTGGGCCATGCGGCCCAGAGGGGGGGAACACCTAGATTGCCTCCCCCTGCTAACGCACTTTCCACGTCGGTGGAAGGCAGGGGGCCCCCCCGGACAGAGCACACCGCCAAAATTCATATGCTATGTATTATGCCGTATGTATAATAAATGTTCAAATTTGACAAAAGTGATCTCGACTGAAATGGGAGTTATGCACAATAATATTAAGTATGTAAGCAGCGATCCAAACATATGGCCGTTCCATCATGTTATAACATAGCCAGTAGGTCCATCAAACCTATATGGATGTGATATCAATTTAAAGCGTGCTGCTTTTGAGAAGCATTAAAAACATTTCACAGCGTACCTCAGGCTCTCAACTCTTTGTACCCTGTCGTAAATCAATTTACCCCCCTGGAATCCGCCTCTAGCACTACAAATCAACTGGGAACTGTTAGTTCCACACAGACTAGGGGTGTGTTTGTGACTTAGAGGCTGTGCTGGCAGTGAAAACTATCCCATGAGGCTGTGTGTCACAGTATGCGCTGACACAGGTCCTTTTTACCCCGCAGTCATTTTTCCCAAGCTGTTACTGCTGGGAAGAAGAGAGAAAAGGAGAGGAGGAGAGGAGGGAGGAGAAGAGGATAAGAGGGGAGGTGGAGGAGAGGAGGAGAAGAGGAGAGGAGGAGAGGAGGGGGGAGAAGAGGATAAGAGGGGAGGTGGAGGAGAGGAGGAGAGGAGGAGAGGAGAGGAGGAGAGGAGGGGGGAGAAGAGGATAAGAGGGGAGTTGGAGGAGAGGAGGAGAGGAGGAGAGGAGGGGGGAGAAGAGGATAAGAGGGGAGGTGGAGGAGAGGAGGAGAAGAGGAGAGGAGGGGGGAGAAGAGGATAAGAGGGGAGGTGGAGGAGAGGAGGAGAGGAGGGGGGAGAAGAGGATAAGAGGGGAGGTGGAGGAGAGGAGGAGAGGAGGGGGGAGAAGAGGATAAGAGGGGAGGTGGAGGAGAGGAGGACAGGAGGAGAGGAGGGGAGGTGGAGGAGAGGAGAGTAGGGGGATGAGAAGAGATGAGAGGAGAGGAGGGGATGAGAGGAGAGAGCACTGAAGTGTGAAAACAGAGAGAGAGAGAGTTATGAAGCAGGCTGGCCAGTTGGCTTGTTTTCCATGCGCCGGGCACGGCCATAATGTCTACCTTTCAGCAGGTAATGGGGAGAAACTAGGACCTGGCATCATGAGGAGATTGGGCTCTTCTACAGTGATCTCTCTGTAGGTCAGCCAGGGGAGACTTGGCTTCCAGGTGACCGTCCCCCACAGTGTGTTGCTGAGTGGTACCCCAAACATTTTATGCTGATTTTTATTTTGATTCAACCTACCCCAGACCATCATAGTCCAGTTTTACACAACCATCATGCAGACCATCCTTACCTCGTCCATTACCGTCTGGTTTGGTGTCTCTGCTGCCTTTGACAAGGGCAAACGCCTCATTCTGTCAGCAGAGAGGGTCATGGGATGCAGCCTGCCCACCATCCAGGACCTGTACAACTCCAGGAGCGGTCTATCGATGCCAAATCCTCAAATCACTAGAACCGTTTTTACCTCAAAGCATTGTAGGGTTCACATGTGAAATACCGGCCCCTCACTAATGCTGCCTGCACTGAATGTTCACTTTATTCCGCGTACAATACTGAACTACAGATACTGTATCTGTACATTTTCTGTATTTATATGTACAGTTACACATTAGCCTTTTAATTCATGTGCATAACCATGTACTGGCTCATAATGGCCTTACTACTGCACTTGTATATTTTATAAATACATTGGAATTATTTATTGGAATTATTTTTTATTATATTTAACTTACTTTTTTATTTTTTACTGTGCTTAATTAATTTTCTTTACGTTTTATATGCACCATCCACCGAGTCAAATTCCTCGCATGTGAAAATGCTCTCAAATAAACTGAATTCTGATTCTGATTATCTTTAAGTGTGTCTGTTCCTCACTGAGGAACGGTTTGTTCTTCAGCAAGAACACCGTGACAATCAAAAACACAGCACACGTCGGCAACACACACAGAGGTCTGACAAGGCTATAGAGATATTTCAAGGCACTGAGTTCTGTTCCACGTCTACGGAAGGGAACATTGGCGGGCGGGCGGGACAATTAGGCCTACTGAGCGGAGAATCTTTCGCGGAACGAGCCTCTGCCCACGCGCCGTCACTCACGGCGGAGAGGCCGTCCAAATCACTCAATCAAGTGCTGTGAAGGAGGATATTAAATTGTCAGAGAACATAAACGCACAGCGGCTAATGAAAGATGCCCCCCCCCCCCTTCCCTGCTCCCAACCCAGCACCCCCACCCAGACCCCCTCTCAAGTTCACTGCTGGCGCATGCCAGGCGCACTCGCAGGCCTATTTTTACTGCCTCCAGACACCGGCTCTCTGGAGCGCCAGCCGACCCGCTCCGCCTGCGTCCTACGGCCGGGGAAAAAACTTTGAAACGAGCCAAAAGGTTCGGCGCCACTCACCGTCCTCGGGGGAGTGCTCTCCCCCTCCTTCTTCTCCTGTCCTTCCCTCCATGGTGGCTACCCCGGGGATAACGCCACACACACACACACACACGCCGTGAGTAAGATGGGTACGCGGACTGAGGGAAAGGGGAATGGAGGAGATAACCTTTCCAAATTCCAGCCTGGGCTCACGTGGAAAGAGAAGGGGGTCTTCAGATACGCCCCCCCCGCCCCCGGACCCTGAGGGTACGCCAGCCGGAGGGGGGGAGGGAGGGGGAGAGGGAGAGGGGGTTTAAGTATAAACAGCATTCCAGGACAAAGAACAACAAGCCCCTACGCCCTTAGGTTAGTGACTGGGCTCATGATACTGGGTAGGCTGCTGTGTGTATGTGTATGTGTGTGTATGTGTGTGTGATGAAAGATATTAACACTGTCTTGTTCTATTTAAACTGAGACCCCTAGACTAGCAGGTGTGAAGTCAGGAAGTCTGGCCATTTTGAGCACACACACACGCACGCACGCACGCACACACACACACACACACACACACACACACACACACACACACACACAACCCTCTGGTCTTTATCAGCATGCTACAGCGTGCAGCTCTCCCCCCTGC
>NC_140235.1:29741017-29746017 GCF_949987555.1 Borostomias antarcticus | reverse complement strand
CCTTCCTTCCTTCCTTCCTTCCTTCCTTCCTTCCTTCCTTCCTTCCTTCCTTCCTTCCTTCCTTCCTTCCTTCCTTCCTTCCTTCCTTCCTTCCTTCCTTCCTTCCTTCTCTCTCCTCCCCAATGCGCTAAATCTCCCCAGGCCGTACTCCTTGGCTGTGTTCGGAATCGCTCCCTATTCACTATATAGTGCACTATATAGGGCGTCAGCCATTTTGTTTGTAGTGTCCGAATTCTCCACGGAATTTTCGTTCCCTATATAGTCCACTATTTATTACCCACAAGTCACCTTGATTTCCAGGGTACAGTGCATGTACCCTACATTTTCTCCGATATACCACAATGCAATGCAGTTGAGTTGTCTCGCGAAGAGGGCTGTGAACGGAGGATGGCGGCGGCAACTTTCGTGTATAAACTGAAGGAACTCTAGCTTGCGGAGCTAAATCGTAAACATGTAATGTTTGTAAACATGTTACTTGATCGTGCGCTTCATAGCTAGCTAGGTAGCCCGGCTATAGCCAACGTTTCATCTTGCAATTAACAGACAGGACCAAAGTAGAAAAACCACACATGCACATGATTAGAATTTAAATTTCAACACTTTATTTGGGATTTAACATTCAAAATGAACACACAAAAGCAAACCCGATACTACCTGAGTGAGTACATCTCAACCTGCAGCGTGAATGCTCCCTGTTAGACTTGTTTGTTTACACGAGGGCGCATCCGCCTGCATCACACGAATGACCGACGCATTTTTGTGACATTCAGTGTAGTGTCCGAATACTCCTTAAACCATTCCCTAGGTAGTTCACTACATAGTGAACCCTATATAGGGAATAGGGAGTGAGGGAACGAGGGAGCGATTCCGAACACAGCCCTTGTTTACGAGTACGGAGGGGGAGGAGGGTCATAAGGGTGCTATCTCATCCTCATTAGACTCTGAGACACAGCGCAGGGTCCTGGCTTATCAGATACCACGGCCTCGACGTGGTTCCGGCTACCATCTTGTCTGCTTCCTGGATGTGTGGGTGTCTTCATTACGGCGCTGAACTCAGCTGCGGATGCTAAAGCGCCGCTCCAGGAAAGCAGCTCGGGTTACAACGCCCACAAGGGTGCTGTTGTGACCACACTGTGGGATAAATTGCCAGAGTACCATGCCCTCTGTTAGCCTTCCCTCCACCCCCCCCTCTCTATGTCTCCCTCTCTGTCTCTCTCTCTCTCTGTCTCTCTCTCTCTCTCTCTGTCTCTCTCTGTCACTCGCTCTCTCTCTCTCTCTCTCTCTCTCTCTCTCTCTCTCTCTCTCTCTGTCTCTCTCTCTCTCTCTCTCTCTCTCTCCAGCTGCTGCATGTCTGTGTTAATGACCATTGATTCTCACCCTGTTAGCAGAGGCCTGCATGTGTGTCCTGTTCTGCTTGGACCACTACAACATCTGTCCTGTCTCAAACTCTGACACACACACACACACACACACACACACACACGTGCACGCATGCATACGGCCACACACACACACACACACACACACACACACACAGACAGACAGACACACACACAGACACACAGACACACAGACACAAACACACACATAGACACACACACACACACACGTGCACGCATACATACAGCCACACACACATAGGCACACACACACACACAGACAGACACACACACACACACAGACACACACACACATACACATAGACACACACACACACACACACATGCGCACGCGCGCGCACACACACACACATACACACATAGACACACACACACTGAATATACTCTCTGAAGGAACCAGCCCAGTTGAATATAGGAGAGATTGAGCCCAGTCTGTCCGCTGCTTCCTGCCCTCAGGACGCCTTCCATAAACAGAGAGGCCGGTCTGAATGGGCAGCTAGCCAAGTGATATGACCTGGGGACACGCCGAGAGCAGTGTGTGTGTGTGTGTGTGTGTGTGTGTTTATGTGCAACTGTGTGTATTGTATGCGGGTTTGTCAGATTGTGTCTGAGCATGTGACTTTGTGCTTGTCTGTATGTGTGTGTGTGTGTATGTGTGTGTGTTTAAAGAGCTGGCTAACAACTTGGCTGCCTAATAGTATGTAGATAAATAGAGGAAACGTACGGCAATTACATAATAGGTTTCGATATGACAGTGAGGCACTTAAGCTGAATGAACAACACACTTAACTCTTTACTGCTGCCTCACTCCTAATGGAACTGCTTGTTTGGGATGGGTAAATACTCTTCAACTCACGTACAAACTCACTCATTTTCCTCAGCAGGGGTTACAAGTTCAATAGAGCTGCACAAACAAGTTTGATATCCTCTTTGGCCCGAGACTAAAGCTACAGTATCCAATAAGCCCCATCTCCCATGTTCACACTGTAACTGCAGTGCAATCATATTTTTGGCCCGAGTCAAACGCCGCGACACTGCGTATACACGCAAATCACTTCAGATCATATTAATAATGAATTTTGAATATTGAATATTTGAATATTGAATTTGTTCTCTTTTGCGCCACCCAAATATTTCTCTCTCCCCCTCTCTCTCTCCCTCTCTCTCTCCCTCTCTCCCTCCCCCCCTTAGTGGCCAGTCAGAGACTTGTGCTGTAAGCTGAGGAGTTTCTCTGAACTGAATAATTAATGAATGAAAGTGCCCCTCTCTCAATACCCTAATTCTCTTAACGAAGACTAAAATTCACATTTTGCTTTCAGTGTTAATTCTAACATGAAACATTATTACTGCAAATGAACCCACTTAACACTGAAGGTATGTTTTACTTCTTTACACTAGGGGGAGCTGTTTGATGTGTTCTCACACTCAGATCATGTTAAACAGAATCAAATATGATCTGTGTGTGTGTGTGTGTGTGTGTGTGTGTGTGTGTGTGTGTGTGTGTGTGTGTGTGTGTGGAGTGTAAGGGGCTCATGCGTCCCCCTCACAGCAATCGTCTAAGAATACTTCTTAATTGCGCCGCTAAGTCACAGAGCCTGTGTGTGTGTGTGTGTGTATATGTGTGTGTCCTATATGATCAGTCAGTATGAGCGTGCCTGCTCTGCCGTCACCACCATCTCGGACTCCTCCCTAGAAACCCACCCAGACGCCTGGCTGTCTCCGTGCCGATGGTCTCCCGGGCCAGCAGCTGGGCTCGTAGCGTCCTGAGGGGAGGGGGGGGAGGGGGAGGGGCCAGACAGCAGCTGTGACTGGGACGTCCCACCAAGAGGGCGGGGGGCGGTTCTCTACCTCCTCTCCCCCGGCAGAGAGAGCCATCCCTGGGGCAGTGAGTCATTCGGGGCTGGGCCCTGACCTCCGACCCCTCCCAGCCTCTGCTGAGGGGCTGCCGTCGGGAGGGGCGGTCGTGAAGAGGGAGTCGGACCGTCCCCTGAGAGGCTACGCCCCCACGCGCCTTCGCCCAACAAAGGGTCGGCATGGTTACGCACCATAATCCGTCTGGTCACTCTGCGTCCGAGCCAAAACAGAACCACGGTGGCGGCCTACGATGTTGCCAGTTTCAGAAACTCCTCGTTTGACGTACCCCCTCCGCACAAAAGCCCGGCACTCAGACGATCATTTCACTGAGGAGGGCGCATCCCTCTGTCTGATCCGACCCACAATAGTCTCTCCTCATGGTCTCTCCTCATGGCGATAGGCGGCTTATGGCCACAACCTGCCAGCCAATCACAGGTAGTTTATTCATTATTCCCTCATCTCTCTCTCTCTCTCTCTCTTCCTCTCTTTTCTCCCTCTCTTCTCTTTTGCATGTTCTTCCCGTGTTCGCAAGGGTTTCCTCCCAAACAGCCCGATATGAAAAACACGCAGAAGAACAGACGCTCTTCGGTCTGGCCCCTGACCAGGACGTGGACAGACCACTTGGACTTGGTCCTCGCCGGGCGGCGTGAACGACGTCTGCCCGCTGCTCCCGGCCGTCCCTGGAGGAGGACGGCTCGGGAGGGGACAAAGGCGGGGGACGGTTTCCCCCGCCGACGCCTGAAGGTAGCATGCGCGTGTCCTGTGCTGTGTTCGCCGGTCACGCGTGTGATAACCGTGTGGCCAGTCAAAAAAAAAAAGACCCTCGGGAGACCTCCCTGGGATGTATATTTTTTCTGTTCCTCTCTCCTCAGGGCAAGCTAGCGCAGGAAGTACACCTCACCTACAGTACACAGTACTGTACATGTAATATGTGAAGGTCCTCAAATAATCTATAAAGCGCACGGTCAGCAGGCTTTCCTGCAGCCTTCCTCCTGACCACAAGCACGGCTCATCTATGCTCTCGCTAGTGATGTGGGGGAAAAGGAGATTCTTGTCTGGGTTAATTAACTGTGACAACTGACGTACCAAGACTGTGTGCGTGCGTGTACCAGTGTGTGTGCGTGTGTGTGTGCGTGCGTGTACCAGTGTGTGTGCGTGTTTGCATGCGTGTACCAGTGTGTGTGTGTGTGTGTGTGTGTGCGTGTGTGTACCAGTGTGTGTGCGTGTGTATGCGTGTGTGTGTGCGTACCAGTGTGTGTGCGTGTGTGTGTGCGCGTGCGTGTGTGTTTAGTCTGAGGTTGATTCCAGTCGATTATACCAGGATCTAATGGCCCCCAAGCCTGTTAAGAACCATTAAGAGACTGAATAAGAGATAGCAGAAATCAAACATGAGTCAGGGGTCCCGGTCCCCTGGCCACCATCGGGGCGCCGTGTTTTGTGGTTGTTAGAAGCACTGGGAGCCGTTTCGGCCCCATGAGGTCCCCTCTTGTGAGTTGGGAGCCGGAGATCAGATGATAGAGCTGATGCAGGTGGCATGATGGGAAATTGCCCCCAGCGGGGGAGTACAGAGAACACTGAGGCTACTGTCTCAGATCATCTGGGAAAGCTTGTGTGTGTGTGTGTGTGTGTCTTTGTGGACTTTGCCGAAGTGTGTGTCTTTGCGGACTCCGCAGTGTGGATGTGTGGATGTGTGTGGACTGTGTCCAAGTGTGTGTGTGTGTGTGTAGGAGAGGGTGGGTGGGGGGT
>NC_140235.1:29716633-29726633 GCF_949987555.1 Borostomias antarcticus | reverse complement strand
GCGATATGGCGGACAACCTGAAAGGATTTCTCGTAAATAACAGAGTTAAATGTCCGGACTATCGAGCTCCGTATCAGATGGGAGTCTAAGGACGGACAAATACAGCTCGTTCATCATCTAGACATTTCTCTCAGGGACACACTCCCACGAAGAGACGGCTGTTTGGGCTCCTAATTGGCTCATCAATTGTAGTTTCCTCCAGGATGTCGTTCTTTAGTGAACAGTGTGCGATACCTCACAGCCTGGCGGAGGTTTATATTTCAGGCCCAATAAGAGAGGAGATATTCCCTTGCTGATCTGAGAGGATATCATGAGTCAGTGTGAAGTATATGTAGCCCACGGGCGGTCCACTGTCCTCAAAAGATAAAGCTTTATTATATTCTGACTTATGTACATAAAGTATATGTGCATCAATGAAATATACATTTTACAGGTCCAACCAGAGAGCTGGCTTGTGAGACGGAAGAAGAAATTACTTAGTCATGGCTCGTTTGAGCAGGTTCCCAGCATTGTCACAGCAGATAGACAGGTGGTTGCAAAATGCCCTAAACACAACTGCCTTATCAGATTATGAGATGGCCTGCTGTGACATACATTATTTATACACAGTTACACAGTTACACACACACACACACACACACACACACGCATGGGGGTACACTTACTGCACATACACATGCACACACACAAGAACACACACTGTGTCTCTTTCGCTCTCTCTTTCACACACACACACACACACACACACACACACACACACACACACACACACACACACACACACACACACACACACACACAGCCACACTGACAGAGACAGAGAGGGAGAAAGAGAGATGGACAGTGACAGTTACAGACCCAGAGAGAGAGAGAGGAGAGAGAGAAAGAGAGATAGAGGGAGAGAGGAGAGAGAAAGAGAGAGATAGAGGGAGAGAGAGACCATAACAGAGAGATTTACACAGTCATCTTACCCGCTCGTGCCACATGGCGTACATCATCACTTGTTGTTTTTGTTTTACGAGTCTGAACCTCTGTGAAACAGACGTGTAATATGTGGCTCGCACCTCAAACTACCCCCCCCCCCACACCTCCACCCCACCTCCACCCCCCGGGCATGTTGTAAACACCGAAAGCGTTTCTCTCTCTTTAGCTTACATATTTCATGGTGTCACAATGTCTGTAGCAGCATGTTTAAACAGGCCATTCAACATTAAGCATTCTGGCTTGAACTGTGATAGCGAGAGGTGTATCGTTTCACAAATGCATGACTCTTGTGGCTGTGTTTGATGATGATTCCAGGACAACACATCCACTAGATTTCCTAATATGCTCAATACTGTAAAAATGAGTCAATCGTCCTGTGATTGGTACTGTGATAAAAAATAAATCTATGTAATTATCTGAATTAAAGAAAAAATAAACAAGCAGACTGGATTTCTGTGGACAATTTTGTGGACCGTCCGACCAACCAACCTACAGAATGAGCTGCCGAGTTGCTGGTCACTGCTAATAAACCGTTGATCATTTGAAAGCCTGACATGGTCTTGAATTGGATTACAGCGATTCTTCCTTGTGAAACTTTTCCCTGAATTGGTTTTGTGCAACACAAGATGAGAGTTCCTCTCTGCTTCGATGTGGGCCGGGACTGTCAGGCCAAATAGACTCACAGTCTGAGAGAAACGTCAGATTGAACTGGAAACGGGGACATCGCAAACAACCCTGATCAAATAGTGTGGCACTAGAGATAGCAACAAAGGGAACAACCATACTTCTTTATGTAAGACACGTTCCACTAAATTTAGAATACTTGGAACTATTTGAGCAAGAACATATAACGTTGTTAAAATACAAGAACCAAAAAAACGTGATCAAATACAAATGGCACTGTTGTAAAGGGTTGAAGAGTCCTAAACTTTTCGTATCAAGTTTCTGCTTATGCTTCTTAGTAGTTGAAAAAGTCCTGAGTGCCCTCTCAAGGAATGCTTTCAGTTTCTTTTTATGGACTCTGGAAGTACTTGTTCCGCATACTATGCTTTTCAGCAAGGGACCTTTTATCAAGCATGACCCAGTCCCATTTCAGATGGAGTACAGTCACAGCCTCTGAGGAATGAACCTCGGGGTAATCTAGTCAATAGTCTAGTCAGTATTTCAATTCAGTCTCATAAGGAAACCATCCATCGACGGACACTAGATGAGGCAAGGAAACGGTTTCCATTTTCCATCCGATTTGCCGGATAAAAAGAGTTGGTTAGAGTTGCTAGAGGACATTTGGTGCATCGACACTGGTCAAGCTACAGCACAGTGAATGAGCACATGTTCGTTCTCTAACTGACTAGTGTGGCCGGGGCCTAACACTTCAAATAGTTGTTTACCTGAGCCCAGTGGCAAGGTTGTTTTTTTTTTGCAGCAGGGCCAACTGACTAGGGATGCACCGATGCATCGGCCGAACATCGGCATCGGCCCATGTTGGCCTTGTTGACTGCCATCGGCCCATCGGCAAATAAAATGACATTCACCAATGGTAGTGGCCGATGTTATGTCGCAACAATTACAGCTTTTTTTTTGTGCAAAACATAGCCTACCCAGCTGCAGATTCGGAGAAGATCTGTGACGTAACGCCGCAAACGCACGTGTAATTTGCTTTCAAATGAAAGTGAAATAAAAATCTGCATTTTGGAACCAAACACTTCATTTCTTTGTTTCCCTGGCACAAAAGGGGGAATAAAAATAAAATAAAACTAGGGCTGCAAGCAGCAGTGAGCGGGCCCTCGCACCCCATGCGGGGAGGGGTGTGGCGCCGTTAAAGGGTGTGCTATTTCGGTGTCCAGTACTGAGAGAAACTTCCTGTCACCAGTAGGTAGCGCTCTAAGCGTGACTCAATATCAACGCATAGATGTGTTCAGGACAGTACCTTGATGAAGCGTGAGAAATGTTGTGTAAATCGGACAATGTATGTAGGAGTTATGATGACTTCCTGTAAGCAGTAGGTGGCGCTATTAGTATGACTCAATGCTCATGCACAGATGTGTTCAGGATGCGACGTTCATCAACCCTGAGCAATTTGGAGTAAATCGGATAACGTATGTAGGAGTTATGAGGACTTCCTGTTTCACCAGTAGGTGACGCTGTAAGTGTGACTCAATACCGATGCATAGATGTGTTCAGAATACGACCTTCATGAATCGTCAGCAATTTGGTGCAAATCGGATAATGTATGTAGGAGTTATGAGGACTTCCTGTTACAACAGTAGGTGGCGCTATAAGTATGACACAATACGGACACATACATCTGTTCAGGACAGAACCGTCATGAAGCGTGAGATATATCGGACAAATTGGATAATGTATGGAGGAGTTATGAGGACTTCGTGTTTTATGGCAAAATGTCAAATTTTGGCGGGGAGCCACGGCAAGGGTGTTTGGTGAAAACTCAATTTTTTTGATAACTTTTGATCACAAAGGTCTTAAGATGAAGCTGACCGAATATGAAGTTGATGGGATGAAATCTGTAGGAGGAGTTTGTTGAAGTACGAGGCATGGAAATGGTAAAAACAAGGACAAAATGGCACATTAAAAGCAAAATGGCTGACTTCCTGTTGCATGTTGGGTAAAGGTCCAAGAGACATTTTAGTGTGTCTCGATGAACTACATATGCCCACCAAATTTCGTTCGCCTACATCAAACTGAAAGGTGGGGTTTGCCATTTTAAATTTTCCAGGGGGCGCTCTTGAGCCGTTTTGCCACACCCATTTCCGTCATTCATGAATTATCAAATTTTTCACTGGGACTGACGTATCTGCAAAGTTTCATCCGTTTTCATCGATGTTTAGGCCGCCAAAAAGGCATTTGTTTGGGGAGAAGAAGAAGAAGGTAGAAGGTAGGAGAATAATAATAATCCTTCGAATTTCAATAGGGCCTCGCACCGCCAGTGCTCTGGCCCTAATAAACATCAGCCATCAGCATCGGCCATCGGCCGGATTGTTATTTTGAACATCGGTATCGGCCCAGAATCTTGCAATCGGTGCATCCCTACAACTGACTCATCGCCATGACCTTTAAAATAAACCTGAAATGTTAATGTTTGGATGTGTTTCGATGTTATATTTCTGAGATCTTGGGAGTTGATTTGCTAGGGCCTATAGGGGGCATTCGGTGCCCAGAGGTCAATGAAGTCCCGATCTCTGCCAAATCCCGGCTTTGAGACTGAACAGGTCAACGGGACATGCTCATCGCATGCACCCAGACACACAACACACTGAGTGCATGCTCGCCTTCGCGTGGTGATGATCAAGAGATAAGATAAGACCATTTGGGAAAGCTAACTGAGGTGTAATTTGAGCCCTTAAGGAAAAGTCCCAACTACAAGCGAGCAAATGTTCTGCATGTTCAGAATACCAGCTTCCGACTTCCGCCTTAACCAACTGAGTAGAAATCACTGGAAACTCAGCCTTAGTCAACACACTGCATCCACGGACTACTGGTGCATGAGGAAGATGAATGAGTCTGGTCTTCGCTAATCGGGAGCATCTCAAGCGCCTTGATACAGATCTCAGTGTACACGGTGAAACTAGGCCTCAGGTCAGCTTTAAGGTGTTGACCCCTTAAGCCGTCTCACAAGACTGAGTCACCTGACTCTGTGGTTGGGATGCTTCCCCTGCATTGAACGTGATACACCCAGTATTCTTCTTTCTTTTTTTTGGGGGGGGGGGGTGTTTATAGCCTGGGAGCTAGAAAGAAACGCACTCTCGAGCTGGAATCCAGAGTTGGGATCGATTCCATTTCAATTTATGCTTTTCAAAATGAACAATGGATTTTTCTATGCAATCTATATAAATTATATTCATATAAACCGCAAGCTGGTTAGAAACCTCTCTTCTGCTTATGCTACAGTGGGGCAAACCTCACTGTAACACCCCTCTCTACACAAGTCCTCCCTCCCAAATGATCACAGATGGGTCCTGTCTAGCATAGAGCATTAATGCAAAACAACAGCATCCAAAACAACATCATGTTGTGCACAGACTCGTGTAAAAATCAAGTATTTTTCTGTGCGGCAAGAAAACCTCACACATTCCATCTTTAATTTGCCATGTGTGAGTAAGTGAATAATTAAGTAAATGCCGCAGCTTCGTGTCCACTAAATATCCAGTGGTAATTGCTCTCGAAGCCTCACAAGGCAGAGAGGAGATTGAGGCTGAACGAGTATGTCTGTGAGGTCTGGGGGATTGTGTTGGCGTTTGAATGGAGGTGACTAAGGTCTATTGATTTCTCTGTCAGCCCCATCACTGGGAAACCCCAAGGGAGACCTAGCATCCGCTCGCGCAACCACCAGTCAAGTGAATTAGCCGCTAGCACCAGCGGCAAGAACGCACACGCGCGTCCCATTAATCAGGCCGTGGGAATACAGAGACTCTCATTGGTGTAGCTACAGGTCCTGTGTGAGAGATTAGAAGCTAACGTTGTTCAGAGAGAGTATCATAGCTGGAGCACAGATAGGGACAAGCGAGTAGCTAGCTGTGACTATCTGTTTCCACTAGCATTGCTAAAAATGCTTATACTGCATGTATAGTTTCTCAAGAGCCCTAATGTGGATTTTACCCAATAAAGAACTGAAGCCACTTCAACCCATGTCAGTCGCTGTGTATATAACCTGGGGACACTAGGCGAAGTAATGGTGATGATGACAGTAATTATACATGTAGGTTTCAACTTATACTTATAGATGACACACATCTGTGACAAGGCTTCTCAGCCTGAGTCAGGTTGAAGTAATCCACAGCCTCCAGCTAGGGCCTGAACAAATAACACATTCTAGACCAAACAATATGATCGGCATAAGTCATTCTCTCTCTCTCTCTCTCTCTCTCTCTCACATGCACGCACACGCACACACACACACACACACACTTGCTCAGTGACCTGAGTCTGGTGTGTTTGAACTGAGCTGATGGTGGATCAGTCACCACCGGTGAGCATGAAGAGCTTTGAACATGAAGTCCTGGAAATGAGTTCACCCTCCTACACACAGGCTGACTCAGACCTCACACATGACCAGGTACGCTCATACATCTCATCTGTCTCTCCCCAAGCTCCCAAACCTATTATCACTGTAGCCAAGGTGACCGAGTTTCCTTTGGGAAAATAATTTCAGAGCTTGTCGAATGTTTTGGAGGAGAGAAAAAACCAAAACGTCTATCGAAATTCCAACCAAAGTGGAGGTCTGGCTCTCGATTGGCTGAACTTGCCTGACCCCACAATGATTAAAGCCTGTTGTCTTTCTATCAGTCCATTTCTTCAGAGCCTTGCCATATTTGGACAATTACCTCTAATATCCATTTCATTTAGTAGAGCGTGCAGGTTTTGTTCATTAGCTTCTATTGTGTGACCCCCCCGCCCCCCCCCCGTCTGCTGTTTGCCATGAATGCCATGAATTTATACAACACATATTAGAGCTTTTATGCCGTCAACAGAGCCACTTATCTGATACTGATTAATACATGGTGAGGTAAATGTCTTCATTTCAAAGCACTGCAGTGATGTAGATGGATAATGTAGTGACTCTCCATTCTGGGATAAATAAAGCTCATGTCTGTCTATCTACAGAAGAAACACCAAATTTCCACCTAGAGGGATTAAAGTATCTATCTATCTATCTATCTATCTATCTATCTATCTATCTATCTATCTATCTATCTATCTATCTATCTATCTATCTATCTATCTATCTATCTATCTATCTATCTATCTAATTAATGTCATCTTATCTAAGCTTAAAGATTCCCAGGAAACGGAGGTCTCATAAAATGTTGTCATTGCTCCATTGGGCGGGTTTTTAAGTTCGTTTTTACTTTTGTTTTTTCACATCAAATGAAAAAGCATCTGTTGCGAATAAACGAGCAGATGTGTGAGACGTTTCGCACAGCTTCAAGGGTTTGGTCCAAAACAATCTGTCGCGAAGTGCCATGCCATTACAGCAGCCGAGAGAGTGACAGGCCATGAGCTGGTTCTGTCTGCCAGAAGCCGTGTGGCAGGCGCTGTCTCAGGAACACAAGCCTTTCACAGGTCATTAAGAGGATCCGAGGAAAAACAAGCGCTCCGGTTGAGACCTGCCCCCCCCTGAATGAGATACAGGCGCGACGCCATTAAGATGATCCGAGGAACACAAGCGCTCCGGCATGGACCTGCCCCCCTGAATGAAATACAGGCGCGACGCACTTAACTCCACGTACCCAACACAGGCAGGCATACGGAGGGGTTTCACTGTATCCCCTCATTACAGCTGTGCAGGCTGTCACACCCCTCCTGCTGCGTGCGCGTACACACACACACACAGACATGCAGACACACACACACACACACACACAGATCCTAAAAGAAACAGATCTGAATAGTCATATCTGATACTTGAGAATACCTGCCTGGGACCATCTTCTGTTTTATTACTTGAGAATACCCTTCTGTTCATGTCCGGACAAATCCCCCTTATTAAACCCTCTCGTCTCTGTGGCAAACCAGACGAAAGCCAAACAACGAGAGGACGTGCCGATGATAACGTCTGGTGAGTAAGAACAACTGCAGACAGCTGGGCTGATGTTTCACCCGTGGATCTCCTTGACTCAGCCCCTCAAACACAGACACAGCGTTGTGCGTCGTCATCTGCAGGTGACCTTTCCCTGAGAGGGTCAGGAGAGCGATATGAGAGCTTCAGAGAGCAGGACGGGGCAAAGGATAAAAGCATCGACTTGGCCGGCGGAGGAGTGAAATGGTTGGAGAGAGAGAGAGAGAGAGAGAGAGAGCGAGAGAGAGACTAAGATTGAGAGAGAGAATAAGAACCAGACTCAGAGATAGGGTAGAGAGGGAGCGATAAGTCTGAGGGAGCTGGATACTGAAGCTGGTGGTTGATAACAGCGTAGCTCCTCGGTCAGTGTATCAGCGGCTGGCCCTCCCAGAGCCTAACCCCGCCAGGTGTGTCTTTATGCGGTCGCCAGCTTAGCCTAGCGGGCTGCCCTGCACTCTGAAACTACGTTTTTTTTTTAAAGAGGGGAGGTCTCTAAAGGGGTAGTTCACTCAAAGATCAAAGCGTGTCTGATTATTTTCAGAGGGATAAAGAGTCAAGGGGAGGTCGTGTCTTAAGTCCTTTGTTGTGTACTTTCAGCTTGAGTATGTCTCTCATTTCGAAATGACGGCAATAGGTCAGAATGATGGAATGGTATGTGAAAAAGTCCATGGTTGGTACTGTAGTACCCAACGGATACAACTTGGTCTCACTGAAAATGTAAGACTATTTTTCAGGTAACATTCTCACTTTAAGGGGAGTGGAACTCTTTCAGCAGCCTGTCAGGTCCAGGCCGCCGGTGGTGGAGACTTCACACGCGCTGGAAATGTCATGTCACACACACCTAAGGTGCGCAGCGAAGACAAGCGCCGGCAACCTCGGTGTTTCTGTCGTTGCTATGGTGTCCAGCTGCTGCTCACTAGCCCTGGCTTGACTCTGCACATGCACGCACACACACACACACACACACACACGCACACACACACACACACACACACACAGACCGTTTACATGGACCAGGTATAGTAGCATTTGTAGATGATTCAGTGAAGTCATTGTACTCCATTGCACCAGAGACACTTTATAGTTATATCTATACTGGGTTGAATATACATACCCATACTGTAAATATACATGTAAATATACATATATCCTATTGATAAATATGTATACCTATACTTCCACCAGACCCATACTGTATGTACACTTAAAGGTGCAGTGTGCAGTTTGGCTCAGAAGCTCTTTTGGTTAAATATTTTGCAATTCTCATTACATCCCGACAGCAATAAATAAGTAAAGTGTTCTGACACTAAAATGAAATAAATCCATAATCTGTGGAAGTCGCAGAACATTTTTCAAAATCTTTCAACATTTTCAACAAGTCTAACAGGAAATGTCGAACCGTATACTGCACCTGCTCAGCCCTACCGACCCCCCAACACACCCCCATTCCTTCATGTATAGAATTTGTATCTTGTATTTATCTATATATCTGTTTCTCTCTTTTTATGTGTGTACAATCTAGGAGCTAGAAGCTACAGTACAAGCTAGGATATATTGCTTTGTACTTGTATGATGTAGCATGTGATCAGTAAACTTGACTTTGACTAAGGTTGATATTGACTTTGAGACAAAGAATGTGTTTCTCTCAACAGCAAAGCAAAATATCTCAAACAATGGAATATTTGAGTTTTGCCGTGTGTGTGTGTTTGTCTGTGTGTGTGCGTGTGTGTGTCTGTGCGTGTGTATGTGTGTGTGTCTGTCTGTGCGTGTGTGTGTGTGTGTGTGTGTGTGTGTGTGTCTGTGTGTGTGTGTGTGTGTGTGTGTCTTTCTGTGTGTGTGTGTGTGTGTGTGTGTGGAGCTTCTACGGTATTGTCCTGAGCAGGAAATATGGAGATCTATTCTGCTCTCACGTTTCGTAAACAAACACAAACACACGAGAACGCTTCCCTCCAGAACTCCTCCTGCAACAACACCTACATCAGGGGTTCTGTCTGAGAGGGTTGGGTCAGAGCGCGCATGTGTGTGTGTGTGCATGTCTCAATAACTCAGGAACATGAGTTACAGTCCAGCAGCAGAGGGAGAGGGAGGAAGATGTGAAAAGATGAAAAATGGGGGGAAAGAGAGAGAGAGAGAGACAGAGCAAGAGAGAGAGAGAGTGAGAGAGAAAGAGGGAGCAAGAGAGAGAGAGAGAGAGAGAGCAAGAGACAGAGAGGGAGAGAGAGAGGGAGCAAGAGAGAGAGAGAAAGAGAGAGAGAGGGAGCAAGAGAGAGAGAGAGAGAAAGAGAGTGAGAGAGAGGGAGCAAGAGAGAGAGTGAGAGAGAAAGAGAGTGAGATAGAAAGAGAAAGAGGGAGCAAGATAGAGAGTGAGAGAGAAAGAGAGAGAGAGAGAGAAAGAGAGATAGAATGAAGATGGTGGAGGAGAAGAAGAGAGACCTGTGTGTA
>NC_140235.1:29666633-29711633 GCF_949987555.1 Borostomias antarcticus | reverse complement strand
TGAGAACATGCGGTGCCGTGATGGCGTGCTGAGAGATTTGACACGGGTGAGAGGATTTAGTAGCGAGCGCGGGATCAACAGAAAACAGAGACAACAAGGAACGTACCATTAGGATAGAGATGAGGAACGTACCATTCGGATAGAGATGAGGAACGTACCATCAGGATAGAGATGAGGAACGTACCATTAGGATTGAGATGAGGAACGTACCATTCGGATAGAGATGAGGAACGTACCATTAGGATAGAGATGAGGAACGTACCATTAGGATAGAGATGAGGAACGTACCATTAGGATAGAGATGCGGAATGTACCATTAGGATAGAGATGAGGAACGTACCATCAGGATAGAGATGAGGAACGTACCATTAGGATAGAGATGAGGAACGTACCATTAGGATTGAGATGAGGAACGTACCATTAGGATAGAGATGAGGAATGTACCATTAGGATAGAGATGAGGAACGTACCATTAGGATAGAGATGAGGAACGTACCATTAGGATAGAGATGAGGAACGTACCATTAGGATTGAGAAGAGGAACGTACCATTAGGATTGAGATGAGGAACGTACCATTAGGATAGAGATGAGGAACGTACCATTAGGATAGAGATGAGGAACGTACCATTAGGATAGAGATGAGAAACGTACCATCAGGATAGAGATGAGGAACGTACCATTAGGATAGAGATGAGGAACGTACCATTAGGATAGAGATGAGGAACGTACCATTAGGATTGAGATGAGGAACGTACCATTAGGATAGAGATGAGGAACGTACCATTAGGATTGAGATGAGGAACGTACCATCAGGATGGAGATGAGGAACGTACCATTAGGATAGAGATGAGGAATGTACCATTAGGATAGAGTGCTGTACAGTATCCATGCAGGAATCGTTTATTGGACACACACACACACACACACACACACACACACACACACACACACACACACACACAGGATCAGAGGATTTAGTCGTCATGTGTTTTGAACGGCCATTACCACATGACGACTAGAGACTAATAAACTAGTAAGCCATCTGGACATTTCAACCCCGACATCAATCATCTCATTGACACGACATAATCATATCAACACATTTGTGTGGAATGGGTTTACATTGGGACTAAAGCAAATACACATCGCTCTGGCCTCTGGGCATGTCCTACCAACGTAATGCACATGGTCAACCTCTGGGCAACAAGATATAATGAGCGGCGCACACACACACGCACACACACCACTAAACTATTCCGATGTATTTTCTCCTGTGTTTCAGCGCGCGTGTGTGTGCGCGCGTGCCTGTGTGTGTACACGCAGAGCAAATGAAAACCCTCTAATAACACAATGCGGATTGGACGCCTCCCAAAGGCAGTCAGCCTCTAAGCCTGTCATGATGGCACGGTACACTGCGGCCTTTGAACAGACGTCAGATCCAAAGCCCTCAAATAACATATAATTTATGGACAGATATAATTTCAAAGCATTTCTCCCCAATTAAGTCTGTGTGGAAGATTAAAAAGTAAGTGGAAGTATAAATTAACATATCTTCATCTCAGTACGGTACCTGCTCATACATTATTGATCAATCTGAGGCCGGTGTGAGTGTGTAATGATGAATGTCACTAACTAGAAGTCAAATTGGAGAAATCACTTGAGCGTCTGTGTCGACATGCAGGGAGAGGTGAGGGGAGGCAACGGAGGTGGGAGTTGTTACTTATTGACTTGGTGGGGCCAGGAGACATAGAGCGACGGGTTTTTAGGGAGGAGAGGGGGGGGGGGCAGCATTGTTCTGGAATTGCTGTCTGGAGTGCCTCTGTGGTATTTGTGTGATTGAGTGATTGTTCCCTCCTTAAACTAGTATAGGGGAACCAGTCTGTGTGGGGCTGGGCTCAGGGTTAGACTAGACTAGCCTCGTGAGACCATCCTGATCTAGCGAGCCCACTTTCGGTTTCTCGGCCTGGCCTTCCCCATGTCTAGAGCCGTTCTAGTGGGCGGGAGTGCTGTGTTCCAGAAGCCTCCGGAACTTGTACTTTCCTATTTCCCCAGCAGAAATGTTATCTGAAGTCCCTGGACTGGGATTTCCGCCGTGTTTACTCGGGGTGGGGGGGGGGTTGGGGGGGGGACTACATCTCCGAACTCACATAAGATGGCCACTCTGTGTGTCAGCAGGATACACTTCACAGCTCTCTGCGCATTGCTGTTCGTTACGTTGAGAGCTTCATGCCAGTCCAAACTCCGTGTCTCTGTGACCTTCCTACGGCGAGATATAGCCGTTTCAACACCCTCTCACTGACAGTGAATGGGGAGTCGCTCCTGAGCCTAAGTCCAAAAAATGAATGGAGGTGAATGGACACCCGTGATTGGGCGGCTCTGTGGCGCCCCCCTCGGGTTGGAGTCGTCAGGGTGGCGGTTCAGTTAGTCAGCTAGCAACATGGCCTACGGTACGTGCGGTTCTTCGTAGAACAGACAGAATATGCAAATCTACAACTGTGTCACTTGTTGTCTGGCTTTAGCAGCCCGACAGATGAAGACAGAAATGGCGTCCGTTCCCACGAATCCGGGACACAACGCGCTCCTGGTGACCGTTTGGCAAGACCGTGGAACAGCAGCTGCGGTATATTCACACTGTCCTTCCCTCTGAGGACTCTGACCAAAAGTTTCTCGGCGTTGCTGTGATACATGGGTCCATTTACAGATGCGCATTTTGGGGATGGGCATTTTGGTTAAGAGATGTGCATTTTGGGGATTTGCACTTTGAAAAAGATGTCAGCCCTTGCTGGATTTGCTGTCTTTTCAACACGGTTTACTTTTTGTCTTGCCTACAAACAAGGAAGAGCACAGCACGTAATTGACTTGTCCATTTCTCTGAATGAGGAGTGAAGGCTGACATTCGGTTTGGTGCAATGTTGTGAGGAATATTATGTTTCTGAATTGCTTTGAATTGAAGAGAAGCTTTATAGACTGCAGTACAAACAGGGTGCAATGGTGAAGGAAAATTAGATTCTCCTCTGAAAATAATCCATGTTTTCATCACAAACAACAGTGATGCATTCATTTGTAAAATGAGCATGATATGAAGATCATAGCATTTCCCTTGAACTGAACAAACAGGCAAAAACAATGAGTAATTGGTTATCTTGTACTAATGATGCATGAAGAGCTACTGTATTGTTGAAAGTGAGGAGAAATGCCAGACTGACCAAGGAGGAGGGGCTTCAGATGAGATGTCCCTTCTGCCAGGTCAAACCCTTTTGGTCTCGGCTTTTTGTTGACTACACATCGTAAACTGGTCCCCTACAAATTATACTGGTCCTCTTCAGGTCATATATGGACAGAGTTCAGAAAAGGGCTGTCAGAATAATGACCAGGTCCACAAACAGCCCTCTGCACCTCCCAGACCTCCAGACTGGAAGAGAAGAGGCTTCTGGGAGGCTGATCAAAGACATCAGCCTCCCCATCAACGCCACAGCATCCTCCCTCCCAGCCAGGGAGAAAGTACCGGCCTCCCCATCAATGCCACAGCATCCTCCCTCCCAGCCAGGGAGAAAGGACCGGCCTCCCCATCAATGCCACAGCATCCTCCCTCCCAGCCAGGGAGAAAGTACCGGCCTCCCCATCAACGCCACAGCATCCTCCCTCCCAGCCAGGGAGAAAGGACCGGCCTCCCCATCAATGCCACAGCATCCTCCCTCCCAGCCAGGGAGAAAGGACCGGCCTCCCCATCAACGCCACAGCATCCTCCCTCCCAGCCAGGGAGAAAGGACCGGCCTCCCCATCAACGCCACAGCATCCTCCCTCCCAGCCAGGGAGAAAGGACCGGCCTCCCCATCAACGCCACAGCATCCTCCCTCCCAGCCAGGGAGAAAGGACTGGCCTCCCCATCAACGCCACAGCATCCTCCCTCCCAGCCAGGGAGAAAGGACTGGCATCCCCATCAACGCCACAGCATCCTCCCTCCCAGGGGGGGGCTGGGCATTGTGGTCTAAAGCATCGTGTTTCATGCAGCTGCCCACCGGGAACTGGGGTTCGCGCCCCGGTCTCACCAGATCTGAGTACGGGTCGGAGCCCAGAGGGAGCAGCCTATCGGTTGGCCGCTCCCTGAGGGTGGTTAGTTTAACCTTGGCTGGAGGGTTCTGGAGGAACTAGGAGCTGAGAGAGTGGAGGAGTTGTCTCTCTCCAGCGCATCCTCCCAGGCATCAGACTTTTTAACTCTCTCTAAATGACAGAATGTTTTAATGATGTTTATATATTGGATGCTTTGTGTTTTGTGTATTTTTTTTATATTCTGCATAATTCAATTTGTAAAGATTGCAAGTCAGAATTATTAAACTCAAACTCAACTCATATACTGGTCGACTACAGGTCATATACTGGTCCTCTTCAGGTCATATACTGGCCGACTACAGGTCATAAACAGATCCACTACAAGTCATATACTGGTCCCCTACAGGTTATATATAAAACTTCACATCACCACCTCAGCTCTGGTCACTCAATCATGGCCGACAGTGACATCGGCCATCATCTGTCACTTAACCGAGAAGCTGACAATTCTTTAGCCTAAAGCAAAAGTAATTAGCGATGAAAGATAGCAGGTTTTTTTTTGTTATAATTTAGCATCTTGTTATAGCATATACATTGATGTTATAGCAATAACATTGACAGTGATGGAAATAGCACAGCACTCAAGCACAGAATAAAGCTGATGAAATAACTAACCGACCACACACTCATGTGGGTTGAAAATTAATCTAAAATGAATCAGTTAAGTGTCAAATGTACAAAATAAACAGATTGACCTGAGAGATCCTACATAATGATTAACTGGTTACAGTACAGTAACCAAAAATAACTATTCTGTCCCCAGCCTCTTGCAGCTACTGTACTGCGAAGGCAGTTCCCCCCTCTCTCTGCTCCTATGGTCTGTCTCTGGGGCCCCCCTGTGGCCTAATGGATCGCTCCAGCTCTATGGAGGCACTGGACTCCCACAGCCAATCAGCATCTGCACACGAGCTGGTGAATAACGGGAAAATGCAGGTTTATGGAATATTCCCGTCAGTTTTAACGGAAGCTTTGGTTTAGCTTCACAGTGAAATTAAGTGATCTTGTTAGCTGTCTGGACAAGGATTCAAGTCTAGTCAAATGTATTTCTACAGCATATTTAAACACAACTCACGTTGACCAAGGTGCTGTACAAACCAGAGCAGCCAGTAAATAAACTATGAACAATAAAATCACAATAAAAAAAAAGACTAAAAACACCCACAAAAACATCAATACACACAACACGTACAAAATGAGAGCACATCCAAACGCTAGAGAATAAAAGAACGTTTGCACTTGAAGGAATCAGTGGGGGGGAGGGCTGGTCTGATAGAGAACGAGGTGCTATTCCACAGTCTAGGGGCTGCAACAGCCCTGAGCTCACGGTTAGACTGCAGGCAAAGAGCTCAAAGAGAAATCAGATGACCTGAGGGACAGGATCGTTTTATTTTGTCATAATGTACGAGATACAGGTACCAGGCACAATGACATTAAATGGAGTTGGTTTGTTTTAAGACTATATATATACATCTATACATCTATATGGGTTTGGGAAAGGTTCAAGCTGGGAATTGTGTAGGCCTATGGGACAGAGAGTGGAGCCAGCAGCCAGTGAAGGGGAGGGGGGGCAGCACATTGAGGCTGATGTAAATAAGAGCTTCACTCAGTCTCTTTATGGCTTATTGATTTCCAGTTTGCTGTCTGGCTGTCAGAGAAAGACAGAGAGAGATAGAGAGAGGGTGGAGGAACGGAGAGGAGAGAGAGAGTCAAAGGTGAGGGTTTCTCAAGCCCAATGAGAGGCACTCGTGCATAGTACTAGCACACACACACACACACACACTTTAATCCAAAGCGACTTAGATGAAGTACACTTGTCTAGAGACTAAGTGAACCGACTGAACATCCATAGTCATCGTCAGTAAAGAAAAAACCCTCCACTAGCATTGCTAACAATGCTAACAAATTCCACCTATATTGCTTTCTACAGGCCTATTTGTAACCCCCGCGCCAAATGGTGCATCAAAACCCAAGCGCGTCTGCTCAGATGTTGGTTCTGTTATGACATGTCAACAGTGTTTTTCCAGAGAGGAATAGGACATAATCAGCAGTGAGCAGAGCTCCACTCCACTCGTTCACCCGTTGGCTTCGTGTGACTCATGACTCCAGGGTACAGGGCTGCACTCGTCTTTAAATTAATTTGACATTGCCGCCGCTGTCTGCCTCATTCTGCCACAGCCTGAAGAGTAGGATCATTTGGGACGTCTGTGTCTTGTTTATTTCACAAGAGTATTATCTACAAACATGGCATGAACAGAATAAGAATCAATATTTTATCTCTGCTGTGTAGAAAGGAACATCAAAAAACGAGTACATTCGTATTACACGCTTTGACAAGTGGGCTACACGGTTATCTAGGGTAGACACAACACAACACAACTAGATTTCTCGCCGGGTCAGATCGAATTTTCACAGCCAGTCTGCTATTTCAGGTCCACTGCTGTGTGTTGCACAGAAAACAGTTACAGTTAGAATCCAGCAGAGTGACTGATAGCTTGTGACAATGTTTTTAGGAGTGGAAGTTTGGAAACCTCTCAAGCGAACAGAACGCGGGCGCCATGGCACAGTGGGCATCGCAAAGCTAGCTGAGGTATGGCTAAGAGGAGCAGCACCGAGGCCAATTATACTGTCAAATAATGACGGTGATTATCGTGCGTTGTTCATAATCTCCATGTTGTTATTACCCAATGTTCTCCAGCTTGACATCTGCCTCCATTTTCACTGCGGGGTAAAGATGGTGAGCGAGAGCGTGCATGCATGCGTGAGTACAAGTATGAAGAGGGGTGAGGAGGATCTTTCAGATGTGGCTAGTATAACACACAAATGTATTCAGCTGTTCACCCAACAATATTCTATTGCAGTGGTACCACATCAAGGAGATGGAGTTTCTATACAGAGTCAACTGTAGAGAGAGAGAGAGAGAGAGAGAGAGAGCAAGAGAGAGAGAGAGAAAGAGTGAGAGAGAAAGAGAGTATGTTTGTGTATGTGTGTCACAAACACGCACACACACACACACCTCCTCTCTCCATTGTAGCTTTGGCAAAAGGCCCTGTTTGACACAAACACAGAGTAAACCTAAACTTCTGAGCATATGACAGAAGAAGATTGATGCCTTCAATGAGTCATGATGTAAAACTTTGAACACATTATAGCTGTAACCCACATCCCCGACACGGAAAACCCCTGACATAAACCTCATGTGAACAGCTCTGGAAGCTGAGCAACTTTCCCCTTGTGACTCAGAAATTATGACGATACACACACACACACACACACACACACACACACACACACACACAGACCTCTCCCCTTGAGACAGCTGTCTTGTGTCTGGAGGAGTTTCTGTATGTGTGGTCAGTGTCACAGGGAGGAGGGAGTGGGGTCGGCGAGCGTAGTCCAACACTCCTGTACTAATATTGAGTCCATCAAAAGCAGATCGTCTGTAGTAAGACCTCCGATGCAGACTTTTTTTTAATTCTTTATACATTTATTTCTTATTTGGTAGCCAATCACACCCGACCCACTGTCCAACTGTGCCCTGTCGCTGCTGTTGAGGGTCCGTCACACAACCCCGCGGTCAGTGATCCGGAAGAGAGAGCAGCTACCTGACTACCTGACCACCAGCTACCTGACTACCTGACTACCAGACTACCTGACTACCAGCTACATGACTACCTGACTACCAGCTACATGACTACCAGCTACATGACTACCTGACTACCAGCTACATGACTACCAGCTACATGACTACCAGACTACCTGACTACCAGACTACCTGACTACCAGCTACATGACTACCTGACTACCTGACTACCTGACTACCAGACTACCTGACTACCAGCTACATGACTACCAGCTACATGACTACCTGACTACCAGCTACATGACTACCAGCTACATGACTACCAGACTACCTGACTACCTGACTACCAGACTACCTGACTACCAGCTACATGACTACCAGCTACATGACTACCTGACTACCAGCTACATGACTACCAGCTACATGACTACCTGACTACCGGCTACCTGACTACCAGACTACCGGCTACCTGACTACCGGCTACCTGACTATCAGCTACCTGACTACCAGCTACCTGACTACCTGACTACCAGCTACCTGACTACCTGACCACCAGCTACCTGACTACCAGCTACCTGACTACCAGCTACCTGACTACCTGACCACCAGCTACCTGACTACCAGCTACCTAACTACCTGACTACCAGCTACTTGATTACCAGACTACCAGCTACCAGACTACCAGCTACATGACTACTAGCTACATGACTACCTGACTACCAGCTACCTGACTACCTGACCACCAGCTACCTTACTACCTGACTACCAGCTACTTGACTACCAGACTACCAGACTACCAGCTACCAGACTACCAGCTACCTGACTACCAGCTACCTGACTACCAGACTACCTGACTACCAGCTACATGACTACCAGACTACCAGCTACCTGACTACCAGACTACCGGCTACCTGACTACCAGACTACCGGCTACCTGACTACCGGCTACCTGACTATCAGCTACCTGACTACCAGCTACCTGACTACCTGACTACCTGACTACCTGACTACCAGCTACCTGACTACCAGCTACCTGACCACCAGCTACCTGACTACTTGACTACCAGCTACCTGACTACCAGCTACCTGACTACAGGCTACCTGACCACCGGATACCTGACTCTCTCAAGCCAGTAACCATGACCCCCACACCAGACGGGGTCGCTGTCGAGCGGCAGGTCCTCGCGCTGAAATTAAACTAACCACCCTCGGGAGTGGCGGCCCAAAATCTGGTGAGACCAGGGCGTGAGCCCCGGTCCCTGGTGGGCAGCTGCACCGGAACCCGAGGCTTAGACCGCTACACCACCGCAGAACCCCTCCAATGCAGTCTTGGGTCAAACACATTTAATTTCACAATTACTTAAAAGTATTTGAGTTGCTAGTTTATTCAGGTCAGCGGTTGCACTGTTTGGGACTGTTCCGTTGTTTTTATTGTACTTTAGCGCATTCGGCAGTATTTGTGAGTAGTATTTAACTACCCAGGTCAGTTTCAAGGCCAGCGTCACTCTCAACTCCTTAAAGTGACGGGCACGACTGAGGTCATGTTTGAGTCGGCCTGACCTTTGCTTAATGCCACCAGGAGGAGGCAGCATTCAAACAAGCTCTGTCTCCAGGTCTATCAGATGCTACGCTCCCCTTTCACCCAAAGGATAAAGTCAGAGAAGACTCCAACTGCATCACAAGAGTAATCATTTCAACAACCACCAAGCAATGTGCCCACTAACAAGCCAACTTAAAAACATTTAGTTTGGTTTAATTTGTTTGTTGTTTATTTACCTAAAACACAACATTAAAAGGGAATATAAAGTAAAAGGTTCCGGAACAGCCACAGCAACTCACAAAAGGGCTTGTGGTTTGGCTTCTGTACTGAGCTCACAAAACACAAACACAGTTAACAGACAGTTGGAAAGGTGGACAACAGAACAGCTGTATGAGGAGAGTATCTAGGGCATGGCGGGTTGTCTTTCACACTCCTTTTCAAAGTCTATGTGGATAACTCGGCAGAATCAGCAGGAAGGGTATTCAACCTACAGTATGATTTCCTCTGTATGATATTGCGAATCTGTTCTTGACAAAGGTGAACAAATTGATTAGCTATGGTATGTATCTACTAGAGTACCTAAAGTACTGCCTGGAGAGAGGGTTATGGTATTTTTGAGTGATCCGTGGACGCATTGGCCAACTTGTAATGACTGATTCTGTTAATATTTAGAATTCCAAGTTTTCTGGAAAGACGCGTTGAGTAATCTATGACATGATTCAGATGCACTATTTCTGCAAATGTTTGTAATTTTGATGTATGGGCACTAGCCCAAGCAATGTTGCACAAGCTCATGAAAGGGAAAATCCTGGAGTAATACAAGCTAATTGTGGCGCAATAACCCAGTAAGTGTATGATCTTGTATTCCAACTTTTCTTTCGTGATCTTAGATGACACATGCTTATTTGAGGTCAGTTTGTCATCAACACTGTACTTGTACCACTGATGTTGACTCAATTTAGATTCACATATTTTGTGTGCAGCTGGGGTCAGAGATGGGGCCGAGTAGAAAGTTTAACATTCAAGGACACAGATTTTTAGCCACAGGAAGGTGGTTAAGATGTGTGTGGGAGGAGAATAGCCATGTGTCCTCAGCAAACAGAACCTTAGACCGTCTCAACAACTTCGGATCTGGAACGAGGCATCAATGGCGTGGATCTAAAAGTTGGCAGGACAGTAAAGAAACACATGGTGGATGAGATGACACGAGCGACGGTGTTGCCAAGCATGGCTGCTTGTGAATCATCCGGCATGAAGGACATTCTTTGGTGTTAGGTTTAATACCGATGGCTCTCTGTTGACCAGAACCCCGTGCAGCATCGTCAACTTACAGCCAGAGCTCGCGGCAGCCATATTTCACTGATGACCTTTAACATGAGAGAATGCTGTTGGTTTAATCGCTCTCATGAGAGGGCTGTGTATGTATGTGCATGTATGTGTGTGTATGTGTGTGTATGTGTGTGTGCAGATAGTTGTATCATAAAATATTTCCACCAGAGTGTTTCCTAATGTGTCTCTAAATCAAACAGACAGACTGGAACTGATTGATCATTTTTCTCATGAATGGGTTTGCATCCAGCTTTCAGTCATCAGAGAAAAAATATCATAGAACATGTTGCAGTGACAAAACACCATGAAATACCACTGCTGTGTAGCTAATCCAAGCCCCATGTCTATTATCAGTCTGAATTTCTCCATTATGTCACAACATGTCACTGCAACCCTCACTATTTCCTCTCAGACTCCAATTAGTAAGGGACTTTTCATAGAGTGGTGAGGCGATGTCGTCATTTTGTAGGGTTTAAGTTGCCACCACTGTGGGGTTTAGTCCAAAATCCCTATGGGAAAAATGAATGGGATTTGTGAAAAATGCATAAAATAAGACTTGTATTTAACAGAGATTTAAGAGTCTGTTTTCTTCTAAAAGTTAAAATACATCATTGAAGATGGGTTTGGTGAATTTTGAAGCCACTTTTTTGGTTCTGAAGTTGATGTTGTTGCGATATATTTTAACTTTTAGAATTAAAAATACTTCTGGGAGTCCTTGTTAAACCTTGACCTTATTTTGGCATCTTTCCACAAATCTCATTCATTTTTCCCATAGGGATTTTGGACTACACCCCACTATGGCGCCAGGGCTAACTCACCAACCTACAAAGTCCTGTCAGACCTCACCACTCCATAGCAACGGGGGGAAGAGTTTTAATCACAGCGGGTTCTCATTTGGGCCTGAGACCGTGTCGACGGGGCACAGCTCCTGGCGGAATGATAATTACACAGGCGACTTTAATCTCTCCACCTTCTGAGTGGAGAGCTACTCTGGGGAGGCAGATTGTGCTGACTGGCCGACCGCGCAGGAACCTCGCAGCGCATAGATCTCCATTAGGGGCGGAGATTTGTAGTCGCTGCATTCACGCCCAGACCAACTCTTCCTGCCCCCCTTCTGTTGAATGGAAGACTTGGCCTCCATTTTGGAGTAAGGGAGATATTAATACTATATTAATAGTAGTTATATATATATATATATATATATACACACACACATACATACATATATATACAGTATATATATATATATATATATATGTTTTTAGTTTTTTTGTCCCAGGACTCAGGAAGGGTGCAGTGAGCATCCTGACAGCATCCACTCAGACAAGTTGAAAATGTTGCTGCTATGAGGGATGATAATGTGTGTGTGTGTGTGTGTGTTTGTGTGTGGCGGGGGGGTGTGATGCGGTGCGAAAGGAAGATGCGGCAACTGGCAGACGACCCCCTCAGACGTCATGGCGAGCCTCAGCGCACAGCGGGGTCACACGGACGGGGCTGCAGGGGGGACATGTGATCCGCAATCCCGCCGTCAGCAGGCCGGGTCTGCCAAACCGACAGCGCAGGGGAACATGAGATGAACATCATCAGCGCTTACATAACATCACTCACACACTGGGAGGAGACAGTGAGGAGAGACAGAGACAGAGAGACAGAGAGACAGAGAGACAGAGAGACAGAGAGAGAGAGAGATAAACCTTGCCAGGAGCACCGAAGGAGTCTGGGGAAGAGAGGCGAGCGGTGAAGAGAAAAGTCAGAAATAGATTTGGCGGTGGAAAACCAAGTCACACCAGACCATTAGCCAACAGGCTATTACGGGTGTGTGTGAGATGGTCCTTGTCATCAGCAGAGTGGAGGTGGTGGTGGGGGGGGGGTGGTTATAAAGCAGGCTTGGCTGGCGATATGCGCCGATGCCCTGAACAGTGCAAGGCACAGGATGTACCGGGGGTGGGGGGGGGGGGGGGGCTGTCTCATCATCGTGGAGCTCAGAATAGAAACGAGCTGGACACAGAAAAATGACCCCCGCAATAGAAGAAAACCCCACTTCAGAGAGAGAGAGAGAGAGAGAGAGAGAACGAGAGAGAGAGATGGTAGATGGACCGCACTTATATAGTTTTTATCCAAAGCCCTTCACGATGGAGGGCTCTCATTCACCCGTTCACGCTCGCCCAAGGACACTTCGACATGTTGTCAGGAGGAGCCGGGATTTGAACCGCTGACCCTCACTTCCTCCGCGGGGCTCCAGGCGCGCCGCTGTCACGTGGTCGGCTCGGTTTGAGCGAGGGCTCGCGTTCGGCAGACGTTTTTTGCCCTTCGCGGCGTGATGGATAAGGGGCGGGCTCAGCGAGGGGCCGCCTCCACACATGGTTTGGATTGGCCTTCGGGGGGGGGGGTCAAAGGTCAGACGGGCTCAGCCTCTCCCTGACACACGCCCGTACCGCTGCCTCTTCTCCGTGTCATAGGTGTGTGTACACAAGTGTTTCTGTCTCTCCCTCAAGCAGGACCCCCCCCCCCCACCTGTGTTTCCTGTGTTGTGAATACCGCCCCCCCTCCAACCCCCCCACCCCAACCCTCACTCTCGCTCACACACACACGCACACACACTCCCAAAGGTGCTTGAGAGAACCTCTGACTTCAGAGAGAGAGAGAGAGAGAGAGAGAGAGAGAGGGCTCCTTGGTGATGAAGTGATGAACTCACCCGGGGAGGAAGTGGGCTGATTAAAGAGAGAAGAAGGTGGGAGAGAGAGAGAGAGAGAGAGAGAGAGAGAGAGAAAGAAAGAACCCCACCCGCCCCTCCCTCTCTCCTCCACAAGGCTTGGTGGAAAGGGTCCTCGACACGTGCCCCCCCCCCCCCGTCTGGTCACCCCGATGTCTGATCCTCATTAAGCGCCACAGGAAACATCAAAGAGCAGTCCCAAAGCTTCTATCAGTCAGGAGCGCCCCCCCCCCCCACCAACCCCAAAGTATTAAGACCCCAGAGAGCCATCGGTGTCAAGCTCTCAGGCTGGAGGAGGCCGACTCAAGAACCCTGAAGGTCTAGGAAAGTTTGACTTCGATCAGAGGGGTCGTCTCGAGAGGATAGAGGACGTTCCTGCTCCCTGTCCTCTCCTCTTCTTTCCTTCTCTCCTCTCCTCGTTCCCTCTCTTCTCCTCTCCAGACAACTGAATAGGTCACACACCACACACACAGTATTGTTGTAGGTGAATTCCACATCTCTGAGGGTATGCACACACAGATTCACACAGACACTCTCTCTCACACACACACAAACACACACACACACACACACACAGATGATTCCTTTTCATCTTGGCACTGTGGACTTGACACTCAAAAAGTGAGTTCCTCTGAGGGTATACACACACAGCCTCTCTCTCTCCCTCTCTCTCTCCCTCTCTCTCACACGCACACACACACATATATACACACAAACCTCCATCTGTTTGTCATAGTCTGCTGGAGAAGTAGTATTTGAGGCCAAGTCTTTCACCCTGTGGTTAGCAGCATCACAATAGATCATTAAACGGCACTAGCCACACTGGTGTGGGATAGAAGACAATAACAGAATCCACAATGGACTGAGAATTCAAACCGCAGACAATGCCTCATCATGCTGACAACAGCACGATAATAAAAATCCACTAAACCTGTTTTGCAAGATAAACAAATGTCATTAATTAAACAAAGCGTGGTGTTGTATCTGTCCCCATCAACGCTGTGACTGTATGATTATCCGACAGAGCAGAACCACTGAGGCATCGCGACCTCTTGTGACCTCAGGGAGGGAGTGATGGGAGGGAACCATGCGCGGTAAGCAAGCATGTGGACGGGAAAGCACCTCAAAGTTCATCAGAAACGTCAGTGAGTCAGAGCATTTCTTTTCTGTAAAGTTGTGTCTCCTCTTCAGGGAAGTTGTGACATTTCTGGATGGTTTTTTTAGGTGCTTGGCCCTGTAGTACTGTTCATTTGAGGATGTGCATTTCTCTGCAACGGGAAAATAGGGCCCAGGGAGAGAGACTTTCTTTATTTCTTTATTTCAGATCCCCATTAGTCAGTGCCTCAGCAGCGACTATTCTTCCTGGGGTCTGGGGTACAATATACAAAATCAGATATCAATAAAACCATTATAAGCAGTAAGTAAGAAAGTAAGCTTAATTTATATAGCGCTCTTCACAGCACGGATGCACAGAGTGCTTTACAGTAATAAATTAAAATCAAAGGCAATACAACACAAGACAAAATTAAAACGACAGAACAGAAAAAACAACATTGCGAGCAGCAAGGAGTTATAGATGGCGGAAGGCCTGCCTGAACATGTATGTCTTAAGAAGGCTCTCTCCCTCTCTTCTTTCTCCTCTCCTCTCCTCTCCTCTCCTCTCCTCTCCAACCTATAGGCTCCACTATCAAAGTCATAGACCATCCTCGCTGTAATCTAACATCATATTTGGCTGTCACCTCAGTACCGAGCCCTCATCCCCAAACATATGCTGTTAACCTGCGGTCAGATGTTCAGGTGACCAGAATACCAAGTTCTCTGTTTCTGTTCTGTCCATCTGACCCTGCTGTGCACATCATTAAATCAATTTCCCTCAGATGTAGCTGGGCCCGTCATGTGCCTGCCTCACAACTGACCACCAGAACAGTTGGTGCTGAGGGTTGACCTTTGAATAGCGCTGCTACAAGGCAAACCTGTAGTGAATGCTATCTCAAGTGACACGGTAAATATCAGAATCACATTCTCTAATACCTTCACGCACGACTCGGTAAAATCTAATGAACTCCTCTGTTCAGTGACATTTCCCCGACGCCGCGGTGAATGAACACTGTTCGGGTACAAACAAAATATCTAATTTCAGCTCATCCTCATTTCCGCTTTCCCCAAGTCCTTTTGTTTTCAATCCAAGCCAACAATATTTCAGACTCAGATTTTGTGGTTATATTACTATACCTGGCCGTATTAGTTCAACCTGTCTAAGTTAGGGCTAGTTTGTTATTTCCTTCTTGGCATTAGGCCTAAGTGATTTTGAATGGCGGATGAAATAAAGTGTTTTCAATTCAGTCAATCTTTTGTCTTCGGATAAGACTCCTGGCAACGATCACGGCCTTCCTCTGCCTTTCCATGGCATGCTGGGATGTGACGGGATATTGGACCTGACATCTAGGCACGGTGCAGGTAATTACTAAACAAGGCTAAACGAAAAAAGCACAGAGAAAATTAATTTCCCTTTTTTGTGAGGGATGAAGTTTGGAAATACTCAAACCATGAACTGAAAGTTCATCACGTCTGCCAATCGAGCAAATGTTTCTGCTCTTTCTGTTGCATATTGTTCCTCCTTCCCGTGTTTTATTAAAACAAAAGGGCAACTTGCGTTTGAAAAAGAAAGATGAGCAAGATTGAGCGCACACTTACATCTGTAGGTGCTTTTTTTTTAGTGGAGTGGAAAGTGAGTTTGGCATTAAGCACATCTGAAAAGTGCTTCACAGCCATTTCTTCTCTCTCTACACCCCCGACAGCGCTGTCACACTGTAGCCCCTCCCAATCAAAGGCCTCCGTTCCAGTCAGACACGCCCACTCACTTCCTGGCTCCGAAGCCTCACATTTATCATGCTGAGTGCTGACTGGGAGTGGATTCATTCCCAACACTCCTCACACAGAAAATACCACACCCAAACATTCCAGAGCTACAGTATCTTATTTGATTTCCCAAACCTGGGTTTATATGACCATGTACATCAAGCACCATGGAATATGTCATTGAGCATAATAGCATAATTCAACATATTATACTGATGTGTGTGTGTGTGTTTGTGTGTGTGTGTGTGAGAGTGTGTGTGTGTGAGAGAGAGAGAGAGAGAGAGAGAGAGAGTGTGTGTGTGTGTGTGTGTGTGTGTGAGTGTGTGTGAGTGTGTGTGTGTGTGTGTGTATGAGTGTGTGTGTGAGAGTGTGTGTGTGTATGAGTGTGTGTGTGAGAGTGTGTGTGTGTAAGAGTGTGTATGTGTGTGAGAGAGTGTGTGTGTGAGAGTGTGTGTGTGTGTGTGTTAGCTCCAGTGTTCGTTTGGCCTGTCCTCCCTGGCAGTGATCTGGATCATTAGTTTCATTTGGAAACTCAACTGAATTAAATTGGGTAAATGAGAGACTTCACGGAGTCACCACACACACACACACACACACACACACACACACACACACACACACACACACACACACACACACAGACACACACACACACACACACACACAATACTGTGCATACACATACAAACGCACCCAATCGCACACAGCTGAACACTCTCCCTAACTTTCCAGCATGTTCGATATGCTCCCTTGAACATGACCTCACCGGCGTCTTCAAAGTAGAGGATATTGGACTTCTCACTCATCTGTGTAGACTGCAGTTTTCTTTCCCGAAGCCCCTTTCAAAAACAGTGTCATCGGGGCTGCCATCACAGATCACTAGGGCTTTGGGGAGTAAACAACAGAGAGAATGCTGTGACACGGAGCCAGATATACGCCTGATTCTCGCTAATCACCAAAGTAGCATGAGCGGTATTTCAAGAGTATTTCCAAAGGGAAAGGGAATCATTGAGTTTGTGTGGCCGGTTCAGACCGCCCTGGGGACGGCCATTTTGTTGATGGAACACCTTCTGTTGGGGTGTTTTAGCAGGGGAGCAATCTGCCAGCTGGGTTCTACTAGCGTACGGTGACAACAGAGATGATGAAAAGGTTTGTTTGCTTAACAGCCGAGTCCATAGGCTTAAACCAAACCTGTGCTGAGTAGGGCTGGGTTTAAAAAAACGATTAATCGATTCTGAATCGATTCTGAATCAAATGATTCAGAATCGATTCATGAATCCCAAAATCGATCTTTTATTTAATGAATGAATGAATAAATTAAGGAATGAATAGTTCATTAATTCATTCAAAGATTCATTCATTCATTCATTTTTGGAAATCAGTATCGATACCCAGCCCTAGTATTGATGTGTTGCATAACTTGGCAGTCATGTAATTAAGGTTACAGCTAAAAAAAAACAAGTTTTAGTAACACTAACCGAATCTTTATTGAATCGAATCGAATCGTGATAATCGATTCTGAACCTTGTGAATCGGAATCGAATCGATTCTTGAAATTTGAATCGATACCCAGCCCTAGTGCTGAGAAGACTTGTGTCTGCGGCCACTTGGCCGTTCAGGCTGGCCTCAACACCCAGTTGGCGTTAATGGCCTGGTGCTGAGTAATGTCAATGTGATTTCCGGACAGGTGGGACAGCATTACTTCACAATATGTGGTGTCATACAACAGGCGACGCATGAAGGTCCTGGTAGGGCTGTAACGATTATTACATAATCGTCAAACCGCGATTATTATATATATTTTTTTTAAATTAAATCTAAATCTGTTGCAGAGTTAATATGGTAGCAACCCTAGTTCAATGGAATTTTTCAACTTGTTGGCACTTGTCCTATACGTTCATAGCAACTAATGACAAGAGACACTGTATTAAAGAAGTAAAGAAGCACTGATGCATTGTCCACTTCATGTGCTATTTGTATACTCCAAATTTAATTTCATCTTAGTTTTTCAATGCTTTTTTTTATTGAGGAGGATATATGTTCTATGTAAATGTTGTGAACATTCATGATATTAAAGAGGCGTGGTTTTAAACCACAGGTTAACTTCATAGGCTGAGTACTTGTGTTATTAGGCCTACATTATCTGGTAAAAATGAGTCAGAATTCGGAACCCACCCACCCTCACTCACTCACTCCCTCTCTGTCTGTCTGTCTTTCTCTCTCTCTCACAAACACACACACTCTCACTCAAATCATGCAGACATGAGCATCAGTGCCAGGGCCGGCCCGTGGCATAGGCGAAGTAGGCGGCTGCCTAGGGTGCCAGATCCGCAAGGGGCCCTAGTGGTGTGATGTGAGCCCCCCGGTCAACAACTCTGACAATTATTGTAATAATCGCAATTATTTTTCTGACAATTAATCGTTAAGCAAAATTCATAATCGTTACAGCCCTAGGTCCTGGGTTCGATTCCCGCTTGAGACACCGTTAGCACCGGGGAGGCGAACTGTCCCCAAGGTTGTCAGGTACCCAGGTGGGGTATCTCCCAAAGGTTGTCAGGTACCCAGGTGGGGTATCTCCCCAGGGTGGTCAGGTACCCAGGTGGGGTATCTCCCGGGCCTTTCTGTGAGGAGTTTGCATGTTCTCACCGTGTTCCCGAGAGTTTCGCCCATAAATAACCCAAAACGAAAAACATGCAGAAGAACAGATCGCTAACGCTGTCCGTCCCTGACGAAGACGGACAGGAGCGCTTGGATTGGTCCCTGGGCACAGCTCGCGCACTGCCTACTGTCTAGTCCCGGCCGGCCCTGGCGCACGGACGACAGGATGGGTTAAGAGCAGAGACATATTTAATCGACCACAGGCTACTGCATATGTGTGTATTCATGTAGCCCATTGCACGTGTGTTGCATTGTGACGAATAAAGACTTCTTCCATAGGTTTTTCTCACATTGTAGGGATGATGATGATGATGATGATGATGACGACAACAATGAGACAATGGCTCGAGATGCAATGACATCACTCCCTTGTAAACGTCTGCTGCCGACCTGAGAGACCTTTCCTTCTCTGGAACCTATAGGACTAGCGAAAGCCCCGAGGAGCCTGAGGACAAGAGGAGACCAGGAACATCTGGTTCCTCTCCACATTCCACCAGCCTCCCCTCACACCCGCGGAGGAGGAGGAGGAGAGACGGAGAGAGAGAGTGCAGGAAGAGACAGAGAGAGAGAGAGAGCTCAGGAAGAGAGAGAGAGAGAGAGAGAGATAGAGAGAGAGAGAGAGAGAGAGAGAGAGAGACCAGAGCTGGCTCAGCCAAAAAACGTCCCCCAAGAGACGAGTGTTCTTTTAAATGGGGGAATGACCCTGACTGACAGGACATTGATTGCACTCTGGAAATGCCTCCATTGTAGGGTACTGCCACGGAGTTGGGAATAATGGCAAAGAGAAAAACAGAGAAGTGAAGCAGAGGAACAGAACATACCATGACATCATGACATCAGATGACAGAGTGCACCGTATGTGTGGACTAATGTAAACCATGGAATACTTGACATGCGTGAACATTTGATAAATAGTTTCAGCTACAGCAAAGGTTCTTTTTTTGTTAAATACCATGAAAATCTATCCCACCCATACTTTGCTCCAGTTCCATCACACTTCAGTCATGTGTGACTCCCAAGATGGCTAGTATTGTGTCGTCACGTGTGTGTGTGTGTGTGTGTGTGTGTGTGTGTGTGTGTGTGTGTGTGTGTGTGTGTGTGTGTGTGTGTGTCATACAGATTCCCTCTGGCTCAATGTCACTGGAATGGTCTGAATGTTTGGTTATGTTACGACTTTGCATGAACTTCATTAAACCTCACGCCTGTGTTAACTTCCATTACGCTGACAACTTCAAAGCACACACAGCAGATGACCCAGTTAAAACTCAACCATCTGAAAAAGGGTACAAATTAGATAGATCATCTCAATAAATGTCCAATAAATGTTGACACCCAAAGTGGGTATATCTTTTAAACTGACCAAGGAAAGAAACAAAGAACAAGAAGGTTGACACAATTGTGTTATTACAAATAGTCAAAGCATTTCAGCACTACAAAAAACCCACTTGACATCAACTCAAGGCACTGTCACCCCCTCCTGATAAAGCTAACAAAACAAGATCATGTGTTGCTTCAAGGGGAGGCAATGCAGTTCTCTTAAATCTTATTGTTTCATATTGAGTAACTTAAGAGCCTTGAGGGATCGGCTTTCAATCCCACGTGAAAACAGCTGCCGAGCATCTCTGGGGGGCGCGGCTATTTCCAGAAGAACAGTGGATCATCTCAAGTGCCCCTCCCTAGAGCCAGGCAGACAGGCAGACAGACAGACAGACAGGCAGACAGACAGACAGACAGACAGACAGACAGACAGACAGACAGACAGACAGACAGACAGACAGACAGACAGACAGACAGAGAGGACGGCTATGAGGCCAGAGCATTTCACACCTCCCATTTACTAACACACACACACACACACACACACACACACACACACACAAACAAGAGGACGCCACTTTACCAGCACGTTTAGAGAGCTAATACAACACAGACGCGTAAAACTGCGCTCTCAACTTCTCATGGATGAGTTGACACTTGTGTGAGTTAAGTATGTTCTATGGTGCTGTGAAGCTTAATGTCATGAGACAGACCCCCCCACGCCCTCCACCACAGGCTGCTCATGCTAGCATTGGCACACAGACTGTCTGCATTCCTGTGCAAGTAAAGAGGGACATAGTGCAATAATGATTATTCCCACAGCATTTGATCATCTCTCCAGAGTGGATCCTTGGGACCCATGAGTGAGATAGCAGGCTACCATGTTTAATGTTACTTCTGCACATCCTGACAAATGAAAGCTGATAAGTGGACAGATTTGAGCGGACAGACTGCCTCTGGGTCATAGGTAGAGGTGTGTGTGTGTGTGTTTGTTTGACCTCGTACCAAGGAGGATATCACGAGTAAGTTAATACCCACAGCCATCATCCCCTGGGCAAAGATCCTAAATCCGTTCATGCCCTTACCTACCCGTCTATATAACGGTTACAAACAAACACTTGTGGGACTCTGGCTAAACCTTAGGTAACCTGCCATCACATTCCTGCAACGGCATTAATTGGGGTAATTTCTGGAAAATAAAACATCAGCAGTCAGCTGCGTTTCATCTGTGCGCCTTTAAACAAAGTACCCATTTCCCCGAGGCGCTGTGTGCAGCAGTCGGCACCATTAGCATATACCATACCTCAAACCTCATCTAACTCCTTCGGAGAGGGCGACTTCAGCTCCACTAGCTCAAACATAGTGACTTTCGGTTATTTTAAAGGTGAACAGTTGATATATGGAACTGGATGAAGTCATGGATTAACTTGGGGCTCCTGCTGCTATTCAGGTGTTGCTAGATCATGTAATGATACCCCCCCCCCCCTCGTCTGAGTCAGACGCGATGCTTGCTCCACCCTGCGGCATGGAGAGAGAGACGGAGACAGACCTTCACCTCTAGAAGCACAGCAGCTGTGCCTTAATCCTAGGGTGGTATGTGTGTGTGGGGAGAGAGAGAGAGAGAGACAGACAGACCTGGACCTCTATAAGCACAACAGCTGTGCCTTAATCCTATGATGGAGAGAGAGAGAGAGAGAGAGAGAGAGAGAGAGAGAGAGAGAGAGAGAGAGAGAGAGAGAGAGAGAAAGGGAGAGAGAGAGATTGAAACTTGACACTGTCATCACCTGGCACTAGACCACAGGAAGAGGGGGGTTGGGGAGGGAGGAGGAGGGGATAGGGGGAGCAGTATCTGGAGACACTACTGAAGAGGCCATCTTATCATTCCTTCAAGCGCCAAAGTCCTTCTGAATACAACCTGAGTCCGGCAATGCTGCCCTGCTCCATAATCGCATGTGACATGCACGCACGGTTGCATGCGCGTGACAACATCTGCACCTGCCAGAACTCACACACCAGTTCAATGCAACTAATTGAACTGGTCGTGTGTAAGCCCGCTCTTTGCACAGACTGGCAGACTTCCGTGGCGCTCACGTGACCGGTCACTCATCCTGTCACCATGGAGATGGACTCAGCTTCTCATCCCACACAGAGAGCGTGAGCGCGCCGCAGCACAGATTAGAGGAAGCTACAGCTGGAACCAGGCGCGCAGATTGGCTGGGGCAAGGGGGGGCACTGCCCCCCCTGGTGGCCAGATGCGCAAACTGTCTGCAACGCGTCCAAAACATGTATTCTAGAGACTGGGTTGCGACCGGATCAGAGAAATGCACTGAACGGCTCCTGCTTGCGTGATAATTGATTGTGCTGATTCCTCATCCAGTTATGGGTGGATGGAAAACTTTCAACTGAATGTTCATATTGTTCTGATAATTTCGGCTATAGCAACATAAGAGTGGCAGCTTTGACAGCAACCCAAACATGAGCTAATCCCATAGCTGTAGGCCTACCATTGCTAGCCATGAACGAACTGTTGGATACTGCACATCTGTGCAACGTATCCATTGTCCAGTTGTCAAATTGATTATGCACGCACTATTATTCTTTTGGTGATTATTCTTTGATATAAATGCAGATAGGCTACATGTAGGCAATTGCTGGATTCTAATACGCTGTTTATAATGACACATCCCGACATTGAAGCATGAAAGGCGTAGCATACATTCCGTTTTAGTTTTTGGAAGAATTTATTGGAAAATATTGTTTGAAGTAGGCCTAGGCTATATTGAAACGAATTCCAAATTTTTGTGCTAATGGACGGCGCAGCGGAGGCGCAGTTGAACGAAACGTGGATATTGGAAATAATAAGCACTATGTTTTTAAATGTTGTAGGGCAATCATGCAGCTGTAACAGAATATGCGCATTCCAATGTATTTTACCACTATAATCCCTATTTGATGGGGGGGGGGGGGGGGGGGGGGGGGGGGGGGCTGGGACTGACTGCCCCCCCTTATCAAAAAGTCAAACTGCGCGTATGGCTGGAACTATTACAGATCGCGCAAGAATAACCCTACGCCATAACACCGCATAATTTAACCGACGCACAAACACAGACACGCACGCTGAGTGCTTTAGTCGGAGTAGTGTTGCCAAGTCCCTTTAGGGCATTTGTTCGCTACAATCAAGTCAAGCATAGCCTAGGCCTACAGTGAGATCATATGCATGTGGTGTGACACTGCAGGCACCATCTGGTTCTGCCGAGTTAGGCACAGCAATCATGACATCTGTAGGCTATTGCCTGAAGTTATTCATATGACCACGGGGTCAGAAGGAACATGCTAACCCAAACCATTTTACACTAATCTGTACACGCAACCTTATTATGTCTTGGATTATAAAAAGTGTGGGGAATACTACTGTACACACAAAACCACCACATAACAGCCTACCCAAAACCACTATAATTGCCTTAAACGCGCTGATAGCCTACTGGGGGAGGACGATGAAGCTCAAGCATTATTCGTTGAGATGCAGCCACTAAAAACGCTAGTTCTTTAGAGTGCCCGCTTTAGTGAAATATTGTGTAGCCTAGACTATGCGCAGACATTTGAGATAGCTATAGATAACAGTGATAGGCTACAACTGTCTGGCCGTAGGTGGCTAGTTATAATGCACGACTTAGGGGATGTTTGTTGTTGTTGTTAAATTCATATTTAGGCTATTTAACCTATGCCTATTTGTCACACCTCCGTTCTCCAATTCTCCGAGGTCATTGTGAAAACTCCAGAGTAAACAACAACAGAAAGCAATAGGAAACTATCCTTAAAGCTTGTTGTAGGTTAGCGTGACCTAGGCTACACTTACTGTATAATTTGGGGCTTCCTTTGCGGTCACTGGTCGGAAGATCTGCGAACTGCACCCGATGTCCTGACATGGTCGATATCTCTGAAGTCGCGAAGCACGGCCGCACACCGCCGTCGTTTCTCGTTCGTCTCAGTTGTTCCAAAGTATCCAACAACTTCGAAGATTGTGCCGTCTCACTAGTCGACCGTCTGCTGTCCGTTTGATGGGCATACGGTGTGTTTGTTCGCATCTAAACGGACCGCCTGGTCTGTCATTGAATTCCACCTCTCCTCACCCTGACAGTCGCAGCAGACGCCGATACTGCAGTAACGGTTTGTCCGTCCACGCTCACCTGGCCGCGCGCCCTGCTAGTATAGTGACTGGCCGTGGAATTCTATCTGGACCATCTGTACAGACAGAGTATGAAAGGGGGGGGACGGGGCTCACTGACGAAACATGCTGTTTTATATGCATTAGGCTATAAAACTTTTCCTGTAGGCACATGACTGCAGAGTTACGTCATCACAATTTAGCTTTCTGAATAGCCTACTCCTTGTGGCCAATCAACTATGCACAGGCCACCCAGTCTCGGTTATGTGTTCAGTCGGTGAATGCAGTCTGATTATGAATCTTTGAATTTTAACTTACATTAACAGTTATTTTGTAGACTACTCTTCTGTCAAAAATGTAGCCTGCGGGATGATTATCGATTCTCAGCGACAGCCTGGCGTTCAATACAGGCGCGTTCAATACCTAGCCTACTGGGGATCAGTTCATTTTAGAGTCTAATACGCCATCCGCTGGTTGTTCGGTGGAATGTAGCAAACAGCCAGAGACACAATAATTGATTTGGCCTATAGCTATCTGTAATTTGCCTATGGCAGGAGTCCAGTAAGTAAGGTGTGGATCCCTTATTAATCACTGCCCTCTATAATACCAGACTTCAATAGTCAGGACTGTTTCACCCTCACCATGTGCGAGTGTTCAGAAACTAGGCCTACTTTCAGTTCATATTTGACCATGCCTGAACATGGGTCAGTTTTCATCGGAGGTCACCATATTGCTATCAGAATGGGCAAAATAATTGCAACCATTTATTTAGGCTAGATCAGTTATCACCAAATCTTTCCATAGACATACAGGAGGATTAGGATAAGTCTATGCATCAGGACATGCGTGTTTACTTTTACAAACACTTGAATATTGCACACCTTTGGCATGTTTGCACAATCTAGTCGTGCTTATTGTATTGTATAGCCTATTTCGATCTCTGTATATTTTGTACTGTAATTTTCTGTTTAGTCTGGGTTGTGTTAGCCTAGCCTATTGTGTGTGTGTGGCTGTGTAGGCCTAACTGTAGAAAACAAATCGTATTAATTTCATTAATAAGTAGGGCCAAGTGTAGGCCTAGCCTATTTGAGCGAGTAGCCTAGTCTACAAATGAATAGGTACCATAACACCTGTCATGTCAAAAGTTTATTTCAAAACATTTTCGCTGTGCGTCAAGCACTTCAATCGGGACACAAAAGCATGGGAATACAAAATAACAGCAGTGACCCAGCTAGAATACAAATAAATAAGTGCTTTGAGCCAGGAACAAGAATGTATTTCAAGTATTTACTTGAAACATTGCCTAAACACTTCAATGCATGAAAAATAAAGGCTCTACGGATTCAAGCATTGTGTAATTGATATAGGCAATATACAAACTGCGAAATATGAAAAAAAGAAGAAGAAAAAAGTACTATGTGCACTGCACTTCAAATCTGCAACAATACAAAACCTGGAGAGAAAAATAAATACATAAATTACGGCCATGTTGACGTCACACAGAATCAAAGTGCAATCCGTGCCTGGTAAGAGGGCACGCGCTACCTCCTCGAGCAGACTTGTGCTCTGGGTCCTACAGCTTGACCGTTGATTTGTGTGCATTGTCCCTGATAAATAAACCAATAAATGAAATGGAATTTCACATGGGTCCATTCTGTTCAATGTACATTTTGGACAGCGATGCTGCCATTGACTTTGCTAGCTCTTCGTCCCGTTCCCTTTGTATTTGGGAATGGCGGCACCAGTCCTCATATTCTGGGTTGGGAAGACACCTGTCCAGAAGAACGTCGTAGTGGCCATTGCTGAGCCAACTCAACCAGATAGAGGATTTAGACGCGTCTTCTCCGCCGAGATAATGAACCATAGTCGACACCGTGGGACTCTCCAAGCTACCCCCAGTTGTCAGGTGGATGTTCACGTTCAGCATCTGACTCATTGCCAGAAGCTCGGGATAACCAGCCCAGGCGCCCTCCTGCGCTGCGTTGATCAGGAACTCCCCAACATCCCCCTCGATGATGGGGCTAAACTCATCCAGGTGGTCGGCTATATGGTACATAGTCTGTTCTCTCAACTCCTTGTGCATTGACTGATCCCCGTACGCGGCTTTACACACCGCCCTGTACAAACAGTTGCCGTCTGGGATGATGTGAAATCTGTACTTGTGCTTTTCCTGAAGGTATTTATTCTGTTTTTCCACCTCGGCCAAGTACCGAGTCAGCTTCTCGTTGGTGTAATCTTTATCCGAGTCTCTGTGGAGACACGGCTCCTGGAGAACACGGAGTTCAAATACGTGGTCAACTGATGTAAAGTCCTCATCGCCGGTTACACGCGCGTTTTTATCCAATGCTGTTCTGTCCTGTCCTGTTTCAGTCGCACTGTCCTCCGTGTTCTGCTTGTGTTCTCTGTTCGAAATGTCACTTTTCAAGCAATTATTCTCGGAGGTTTTCTCATTTGCGGTAGGTCTACCCATCCTCTCCTCACATTTTGTGTATCTAGGTTCCGCCTTTCCACTTTTGATCACATCATTTTCAACCAACTCTTGACATTCAACAAATTGATCCGCTCTATTTTTCAAGTGACCAATAAAGTCCACAATCGGTTTAGTATCCGACTGTCCATCACGAGTCGGACTCATGGCAAAAAGTAAAAAGGAGTCAGGAGATGACCGTTTGGTCCTGGACCCCTTAACTATATCAATAGGCACAGACCTCTCAACTCCGTCGGGTCGACGAATTATTATTTCAGCAGTTGACGTGAAGTATATTGGCTTTACTGAAGCAGCTTCATAGCAGGAAAATGCAGGCATGTTTCCGGCAGAGCGAGTTTCTCCCACTGGATCCCCGTTGGTCGCCGATGGTGTCTGAGTTCTAAATTCTGATTTAGTAGTCGCAGAGGAGCTCGTTGTTGTCGTGGTCAAGTTCTTGGTGCCGCTTGTGATAGTAATCGAAACTTTTCGAGAAGATCCGGGGTAATGTGTCAACACACTGCTGTACAACTGCATTTTGAACGATTCGCCTTTATACAGAACGCTAGAGGCCCGAATGTTACGGAAAGATGACAACACGCACTAAAAATACACCATGCCATCAGCAAGTTGTAGGGAACGTCGTTTCCATGGATCCAAGTCTTGTTCCCGTTGTCACACAGAGGAGCGAGTTTAAACAGCTTGCGTCACCGCGGTTCCCCTAAATTTAGACCCGAAATGTGTAACTAGATACTATACGCTTCAGGCTATGTCACGGTTAACGGTTGGAGATGCACACAACACGATACTGAGGTATATTCGCCTACCTCGAAGAGAATGCGAAGGATTTGATGTGTCATAGAACACTCTGGTATCTTCTCTCGTTCCCGTCGTCCGCGTCTGGGCGGCGTCGTTGGAATGGAATGCGCAAGGCTTGCCAAAAAATCCACAATTACGCGCAGGGTTAGAACAACAAAATATTCATAAATCGAATTCAATCCGTTTATTTCCACAAAGGTTAATAGAAACATTTGACTGACACTCAAAACTATTTTAATAGCGTACATCTTTATCCACTAGCCTACATTAAATAGCCTATGACAAGCAGGGCCAACGATGTGCGTAAAACATCAATAGAAAGGAGTTGGAACTACAAAAAATAATTTGAATATTTGAATACCCGAACAAAATCAATTTTGTGATGTGGATTTGTTTATCTCAAAAATCCAACGGTCTATTTAGCTGGTACCTTCTAGATTAAAGACATACAAGAGGCACAAAAGGTCAAAGTGCATAAACCCAATCACTGACGTACCTGCGCACCTATTTAGGCCAATTCGACAGTTACGAAGCAACTGAACTGGTCTGATGTCATGGGCTTAAAATAGACATTACTCATATCACACAGATATCTACTCATATCACACAGAGATCTACTCATATCACACAGAGATCTACTCATATCACACAGAGATCTACTCATATCACAGAGATCTACTCAAATCACACAGAGATCTACTCAAATCACACAGAGATCTACTCAAATCACACAGAGATCTACTCAAATCACACAGAGATCTTATTGCTCTCCATTTAAACATGTCAGATGTCAAGTCACTGAAATAAAACCAATCCGTTTTTTTTTTATTCCACATGTTCATAATGGTTGGATAAGGGGTAGTGTTCTATTTTGGAAATTTAGTCCTATTTGTGGAGTGTCTACCATGAACCTGAAACACAGAGACCATAATTTCACTGATCGTTCAAGTATTGAGCTAGCTGACATTTTTCTGCAGGCTCTCACTGGGCTACAATGGAAGTCTATTGGGCACCTGTAAATGTGTTGAAAAACTATCATGAATGTGCTTTTCTGAGACGGGAAGCACAGGGTGTAATCTTACCCATCTCAGTATGCTCTCCTGTGAAATGTATCGCAATCCCAATAGTTTTGTGTTTGCACTTAGTCCTCTGTGGGAACAGTGAAAACAAGCGCCAGGGGAATGCCAAAGCTTCCCAAGCCAAGCCATGCCAAACATGTAAAACATTTGGATTGCGATACATTTCACAGGAGAGCATACTGAGACTGGTAAGATTACACGCTGTGCTTCCCATCTTGGAAAACCACTCTATAATAGTTTTTCCAACACATTCCCGTATGCTTCATTGACTTCCATTGTAGCCCAGTGAGTGCCTGCATATATACTGCAGCTAGCTCAACTGGAACGATCAGTGAAATTATGGTCTATATGTTTCAGGTTCATGGTACAGACCACAAAAAGGGTTAAATGTTTAAAATAGCAAACTACCCCTTTAAAATGGCTAGTCTGTAAATAGCCTACACCTTCAACGTAAAGTCAGCGTTTTCTGAAGCCAAGCGGCACTCATTTCAATGTTATGAATCCTAAAGTTCATAGCTCAGTTAGTAGAGTGGGTCGTTCAATGATCGAAGGGTCAGTGGTTCGAATCCCAGCTCCGACTGTCCACATGTCGAAGTGTCCTTGAGCAAGACACCTAACCCCAAATTGCTCCCAGTGAGCAGGTTAGCACCTTGCATGGCAGCTGCCGCCATTGGTGTGAGTGTGTGTGAATGGGTGAATGAGAGGCCATTGTAAAGCGCTTTTAGTGCCGCTAAGGTGGAAAAGAGCTATATAAGTGCAGTCCATTTATCATTCACCGGTCATTAAACTAAAACGTGTAGCCTAACAGAATCTGCCCAGCAGAGGGCGCCCATGCGCCGTCAATGACGGGGCACTAAGCTTTCACACATCTGTTATTCTTCAACACATGGGGGCGACAAAAGACAAAATAATGTAGCCCTCGAGAGCCAGTGGATACAATGAAACGTACTGATTGTTTCATTCAACATATTACACGGTGTAGCCTAGAAAACAAAGAAATGCATCGATCTAACTCACTGCAACAATATTTGCCTTGGCCATTAATGCAAGACACCACTACATTTGTCTTTATCAAATCCAAAGGTCTATTTAGTTGGTGCCTTCTAGAAATGCACAAGTTGCAACACTGTGTTGCCTACAAGTGCATGTTTTTTCCGGCGATATTTTGACAAACAACGTCCTTGTTACAGACTACCACTACCTTGGCTTTACTTGTATGGTGGGTTATAGCCATAGCCTTAACAGTGACCCATCAGGGCAAAAACCATTTGACATGGACACTGTCACGTAATCATACTGTAGTTCATCGTTTGAACACGTGGGCCGTTGTTTTGCGCAGACTGATGTCATGTTTACAGCCGCCGCCGTGCTGCAGTAGGGCTATCAATATCTGTCCACCGACACCAATGCGGTATCACGGTGGAGAAGGCGCTATTTGACCATGCTGTGTTTCAAGATAATGCCACAGAAAACATCGAAAAAATCATAGCCTGCTAGCGCGCTAGTCTACACTGAAGCACATTATCATGCTGCCAATGCACAGAGGACGCAGCGGAGGAAAAAGGCGCACATGGCAAAAAAAACAACAACCTGCCACCGTCATCCATGCGTCCCCTCGGAACAAAATCAAAATAAATGCACGTAGCCTAGTATTCAGCTCAATCTAAGCAGCTAATATTATTTTCCCACATACTTCCCAGTGACATCAATAGTTCTCCATTAAACAATGTAGGCCTAATTAAAGATAGTCTAGAAGCCTAAGGCTGCAGACCGCATTATTTACAGATGTATAATATGACTACAGTTTTATGCTGCAGCTGCAAGATTGTATCCATGTCAACGTACGAGCCACGCTGATGTCACTGATTTTCCCTCTTCCCTCCAAGTGGGAGGATCTCGGAGCGTTGAGTCACGCAGCTGTCAAAGATAGCTGTCACCCAGTTTCATGATCAAACACACATTGAATGAGAAAGGCTAGCCAAGCGAAGCGCACATATCAGGTACCCGATCTCAGCTAATACAAACGACGGCTATTCCACGACGGAAAGGATATTTAATGATTTAAGATTTTTTAACCATTTGGAGTATACGCGTGGGATATCTGGAGAAAAAGAATTGCAAGGTCTAAAGACGAGGGAAAAAAAACACTGCGCTTCGCTCGTCGCCAACGTGAAAAGGGGATTTTTGGAAGGACATGAAGACTAAAAAGGGTACGTTGCATTCTTATTTGGACAACAGATATTTGTGCGAGTATTGATACGAGTCTATTCAAGATGCAGATATTGCATTGGACTGAATAGATTGCTGTTTTTAATGCAAGCATGGAGTCTATTGTTTCCGCTCCAGACAAAACGGGGTTTTCTCCCATGTGCTGACGGAGGTGCTGTCAAAACTGATACATTCTGCCCATCTCTAGAAAAATGAATCATGTTCTTGTGCGATAGCCAACATTTAAAAATGAGTTGGTTTAAAATATATTTTGTGATACACTTGAGGATATCGCATAATTATTTTGTTTACAATAACTTTTAGCAGTTACGTGCAAACTTGCTCTAAGCAGTATTCAATCTTTTTTTTTGTTCAGATGATGGTTGATTTGTCACGCATCAACGTCGCTGTGTGGTGTGAAATGCAGGCCTATCCATTTTATAGATGTTTCATTGCTAGCGTTACATGAGTTTCTCGTGACATACTTTGGCAACATGTCTCTAGCTTCTTTGAAAGTCTTTGTCTGGCAGCAAACTGATAGGCTACTACTTCAAACTGTAAAGCGTACAACGTGGAGAAAAACTTACTTTTGACTTCTAAATGGCCAAACTCTGAGCTACATAACATTAAATCCTGACCTCCTTTGTGAAGTTGTCTGCTTTCAGTCTGCTAGTCTGCTCTCTCGCATTCTTCGACCTCGTGTTACAGAGCACACAATGGAACAACTTTTACACGCTGTTTAAACTTCTAAAACAGATCCTATCGTAGCTTAAATTTTTCTTTTTGAGTTGAATATGTGTAGTACTTTGGAATAAAGTCGTGGTTTAGTAAAGTTTCTTTCAAAAACTTTTCAGTTACATTCAAAGAGCAGGTCGACGGCCAAGATTCTTTTGTTTAGTCTCGAGACGCAGATTTGCAACAGGTTCCCCTTCCCCCTCCTCTGCTCTGTTCGAGCTACGTAATTACCTCATCCTGTGAGAAGTTTCTTATCCGTTCCTTATCCTTTTCCCACCACTCTCTCTCACGGCCAGACTGTTGACATACATTACAATAATGGTTATTTAGCCTACTATCTCCATAGTTTTTATTGATCAACATGGATTACATAAGACATGCATTGATTAAAAAATAAATAATAATAAAAAAAGTCATCTTAAAACAATTAGCTAATATGTCAAGTTGTAAGATTTTCATTTAAAGTTGTAAAAATACAACTTTAAATACAGTTAACTTAGGTCCAGGAATGTCAAAAAATGACACTAGGCGTTCGTAGGAGAGCTGAGCGTAGGGGATATGCGGGAGACATTTGTTTGCCCCTGTAATGGCTACCTCAGCTGTGTTATGTCCTGCCAGCTTCCTGACCTGTATCTCGCAGTGTCTAAACACACTGCAGTGTTTGTTCTGTACAGTAGGCTAGGGCCTCCAGTATTTGTCGAGGCAGGTTTTATAACTGACACAGCATCAAAGCTCCCTTTGTGACGTCCCCCTCCCCCTCTCCCTCCCTCCCTCCTTCCTTCGCATGAATCACATGGCTGAACTTGACAGCTTGCCTCTGACACATCAGCTGCGTCTGAGACAGCCAGCGTTTGGCTGGCTGGCTGGCTGGCTGGCACACAGTCGGTGGTTCGTAGCATAGCGGCTGACAAGCCCGGCTGTTTGTTTGACATGGCGGGGGGCAGGCAGGGTGTTCAATCCACTCATCCGTCTGCATATTACCCCCCGCAGGCATGATGATGTTGTCGGGGAGCGAGACGGACGACGAGGAGAGCGTGGATGCCCCCCTGGACCTGTCGTCCGGCGCCGGGGTCGGAGGGAAGAGGAAGAGGAGGGGGAACCTGCCCAAGGAGTCGGTGCAGATCCTGAGGGACTGGCTGTTCGAGCACCGCTACAACGCCTATCCCTCGGAGCAGGAGAAGTCCCTCCTCTCCATCCAGACTCAGCTGTCCACGCTGCAGGTAAGGGCCCGGCATCGTAGGGCTCCAGCTCCTAAGGGGGTGGGGGGGTGGGGGTGGGTGGTCCTGGGGAGGGAGTCTGAGGACATTAAGAGCCGGGGAATGTTCAGAGACCCGTGACCTGGCGAGCGATGAGACATCAGAAGCCACTGTACTCAGGGCCTGGCTGGTCGTAAAAAAACAATGACCTTGTCTGAGAATCGTTTCCTGTGCTGTAGCAATTGTTTTTTTGTTTTTTCTACAACACATTCACAGAGAAACCATGACACATCCACAGTGAGCAGCGAGCTGTCCAGTAAGCGCACAGTAATTGCTTCCTTTTAGTCTGAGACGTTCTCAAGTGAATACACATTGTGAGCGCAGGCAACCGAGCTAACTGCTCACTCACCCACTCACTCTCTCTGTCTCTCTCTCTCTCTCTCTCTCTCTCGCGCTCCTCGTGTGGTGTGGGCTTGGCTGAGGCAGTCTGTCAGGAATTTCCCTCCCTCCAGGCCTTTTCCAACCCAGCTGTCTGGGAACAATACAGAGTCGTTTAGAGCGAGGGATCCAGGGTTCTCTCAGCTCTCGCCGGCCAACAATAGACTGAGCCTGAGAGAGCAGGACAGGGGAGGGTGGAAGTTGACTTGTCTCTTCACACAGATCACAATGGGGTTTAGAGGGCGAAAGACTACCTAGCTTTAATAGTTGTTTTTTTGTCTGTATGTGGCGATAAGGAATACAGCGCAATCGACCTTCATTCTTGCCTACTTAGAAGTTACTGCCCACGTATTTCAAAGTGACCTGTTTTAATGGCGGATTTCTCTCCTCCGGGGATTATTAAAGTCGATTTTATCGTACGTTGCATCGTAAAAGTCGATTTAATTGTACGTTTATGTTAAAGGGACGAATTATTAAGTTTGTATCCTGTCAAGTTTTGGAAGCATTTCAAAAGCGAGGTGAATTGTAAGCTCAGGGTGACTGACTCTGGGCTCCTCCCCTCCAGGTGTGTAATTGGTTCATCAACGCGCGGCGACGACTCCTCCCCGAGCTCCTGCGGAAGGACGGCAAAGACCCCAACCAGTTCACCATCTCCCGGAAGGGCAGCAAGGCTGGCGACAGCTTCTCCGATGGCTCCCAGTCGCCCAAGCATGGCGCCGCCGCCGCAGGCCCCGAGGACGGCTACGACAAGCGCGCCCTCCACCCCTCCAGCTTCGAGCCCGCTGTGCCCAGCGTCCTGCGGATGGCCGCGTCCCCCTCCCCCTCCTCCTCCTCCTCCTCTTCCTCGCCAACCTCTGGCTCCGCCCCCCCCTCCCCGCCGGCACCGGCTCCCCCCCGCCCTTCCGTCATCTGTCACACCACTGTCACGGCGGCGATGCAGCAGGGCGCCCACGCCCAGGCTGTCCCTTACTTCCTGAGTTTGAACACAGACAGGGCGGCCGAGCTGCTGCTCCGGTGCAAGGAGGAGGGGCTTGGGGGCCACCCTGAGAAAACCACTATCCCCCTCACCACCACCACCACCACCACTCTGGAGGGCAACATGAGCCCCCAGAGTGGGCTCTTCAACACCCCGCCCCCCACCCCGCCAGACCTCACCCAGGACTTCAGCGGCTTCCAGCTCCTGGTGGATGTGGCCCTCAAGCGGGCGGCCGAGATGGAGCTGCAGGCCAAGCAGCTGGTCTTGTAAGAGGCAGGAAGGAAGGAGGGAGAGAGAGGGGAAGAAAAAAAAGGAATTGAGAATCAACTCATTTCGTCAGTCAAAAAGGAACTCGCCTGCGAGTTCGATTAATTTGTTGACGCGCAAACCGAGAACAAACACACGCCTGGTCATTTCTGTTTTTGGTATACCAATCAAAACTGATGAGGATTTTTGTAAAAGAAAGACAAAGACTGTATTAAGGTGCCTTGGCTAGTTCTTGTTTTATTTCATATACATGCGTATGTATCTATCAGTGTATCTTTTTTGCACACGGGACCAAAAAAATGTTATCGGACAAAAAGCTGCCTGTTTTACAACTTTTCTTTCTTCTTTTTTTTTTAAAGACAAAGTTGCGAGGGGGAGATTGGTTCCCCCCTCCTCCTTCCATCGATCAATCTCAGACGGGATTGGTCAATTCCAGATGTGTTCCACGTTTTACATTTCAGAGATCGGGTCGCGATTGGTCTGCCTCGTTCTTTTGCACAATAGGACGGGGGGGAAGGTCATCTCAGTGTCTTAAACATACTTTGCTCTTGGCATCTATGAGGAACTCTGTCCACTACTGTAGAAAAGTGTTATGTGTTTTCATCATAAGAGTATAGTTTTGTCTCTGTTCTGTTTTGTTACTATTTTTAAAAAGACAGCCTCTCTTGGTTGATTCATGTTTTCCTACTGAGGGATGTTCAGTTGAACTATGTATGTAGCAGGTTCTCAGAACCTATCCTTTCACTCAGAGTAGCAATGGCCAGTGGACTGGAAGTATAACACTAAATAGGTCTGTTTTGCATTTATTGTATTTCAACCAGACAGAGAGAGCATTTCGAAATCACCCCCTCTCCCCCCAAACAAGCGTTTCACGTATAAAAGGACCATGTGTATAGCTAATGTGACATGATACCCCAATGATGTGATTTCTTTTCATACCGTGCAATGTTTGTGGCAAATAGGGGTCACATGGGATTCATAAATAAAGTTTTGTTTTCTACAAATGTGCTCGCCATGTCGGTGTCATATTTCACAGGCGTGTTCTCTCGTTATGTTATCAAGGCTGGATTCTAAGGGAGGAGAATCTTTCATCGGGTGCTCACTGGGATCACACCAAGCCACACAGGTTCACACGGGGGGAGAGATTGTCAGTCGTACCTCTGGCAAACTCGCGAAGCCCAAAATTGTTTGGCCCAGGGGCATAAGAGAGGCTGCAATGAACAGGTGAGTCAGGTACGCGACTGAAGGTACGGAAAGAAAAGGTAGAGCGAGGACAGGGTGTTCTGCTGGAGACATGTTTCCACAAGCTGTCCAGTGAGTCACCCTGAGATGTGCCTGTGTGTGTGTGTGTGTTTACAAAAGCTCTCGGCGATTAGCATAATCCTGCATAAATTTGAAGTGCTGTGAAGAACGGCAGACGCCCAGTGTTTCCTGCCAGGATGGGGGGGGGGGGGGGCGTCGTGTCTCAATACGCTCCATGCAGACACGATTAGGACAGAGAGGATCCTGGGTATTCACAGGCCTGATACAGCTACAGCTGCGCCCTCTCTCTCTCTCCCTCGCTCTAATCAGATGGCCTCAATTAAAAGGCCTTAAGATCTGTGTTTTTATTTGGACAGAGATCCAGTCACTCACGCATCCACTGTTGTTGTTCCTTGTTTTGTGTCGGATGTCTGGGTTCTGTTTTAGCCGAGCAGCATGAATCCATTATTTCTCCATTGGAAAAAAGTAGAACCCGAAGTGAAACTGCCGAACGAACAAAAAAAGCCTCATATTGGTTTGTCTTTGTTATGACGCTAGAGTTGTGCCTGAGTGTCAAAACATGATCTTGAGCAGACACACACACACACAATTTGACCTGGTCACAGGTGCACGCCAGCTTGTCAGAAGCGGCAGGTAGGTCCCAGTGAAGGAGCTGGGTCTCTTCCTGAAGTAAAACACTGATGAGGGTCAGAACAGCCAGGAGCAGGGACATCTGATTGAGAGACCTCAGAACAGCCAGGCCTCAGGAGGAGGGACATAGAGACCTGGGGCTCAGAACAGCCAGGCCTCAGGAGGAGGGACATAGAGACCTGGGGCTCAGAACAGCCAGGCCTCAGGAGGAGGGACAGACCTGGGGCTCAGAACAGCCAGGCCTCAGGAGGAGGGACAGACCTGGGGCTCAGAACAGCCAGGCCTCAGGAGGAGGGACAGACCTGGGGCTCAGAACAGCCAGGCCTCAGGAGGAGGGACATCTGATTGAGAGACCTGAGGCTGAATGTCGGAAGTCGTTTTTAAGAAGGAGGCAAGGAGGGAGGATGCAAGTAATCAAGGACAGAAGTAAGGTGGGAGGATGCAAGGATGTAAGAGCAGGTGGTGAGCTAGACCCACCCAGCAGTGCAAGGGAGGGTGTACGGAGCTATACGGAGTATACTATGTGGAGTATAGTATAGTGGAGTATAGTAGAATACTATACTATATTCTACTCTACTATACTCCACTGTACTATACTCTGTATAGTGGCTGTACTCTACTATACTCCACTATACGGAGTATAGTACAGTGGAGTATAGTAGAGTATACCCACTATACAGAGTATAGTATAGTGGAGAATAGTAGAGTACACCCACTATACGGAGTATACCCACTATACGGAATATAGTATAGTGGAGTATAGTAGAGTACACTCACTATAGGGAGTATACCCACTTCTTTATCCACAGACACACAGCACACCCACTTCTTATCCACCACTGATGTAAAAACGGAAGAGTTTCAGAGCGTTTGCTGTTATAGTTCACCCACTTCTTCAGTCGCCACTCCACCGCAGGTCCCGCCTTCTCCCTCCGGGCTCTGGCCACTGAGGTCAGCCTGCCGCCTGCCCGGCTTGATTGATGTGTGCGAGTGACGAATCGCCCAAGTCCCCCTGTGTGCGGAGGGCGGCGGGGCTTCCGGGGCCAAGCCGAGGCCAGAACTGCTGTCTAATTGTGGGGTCCCGCCTCCGTGGCGGGGGAACGCAGCCTGGGAGACCAGAGCAGCCTTCTAATCTGCTGGAACTGTGTGTGAAGTGGGAGCACATGTGCAGAATACATGCAGACAGCCACAGCATCAATGGCATTAAGTTATTTTTTAATGCTGATAGATTTTCATACACGTGCCATGACATCAACAGTGTAATAACATTAATTACAAAATGTACTGTATATCTGCTTAATATGTTATTTGATTGTTGTCTTTTTTTACATTTACATAGGGAAACATTCATTTATGTACAAATGTTCATTTGAGTGGTTTTCTTTTTGTAGCTACATCAGCCTGCCAGAATTGCCAGTCTTTAGTTTGGCAATTACCCACAATCCAACATTCTGTTTATTTTGAATCCCTGTCATGGCCAGGTATACTGATATGTTAATATAACAAACATAAATAATTCATTTTTACCAATAATTCAATTAATTTATACAGGAGTTGAAATAAAATGTATCAAAAGTAGCTTGATCTAATGACAAAAAGGTCCATCTAGGGCTACTTGTGGAATGCCATCTAAATGTATTTTTATCTAACCAAAGAAACTAAAAACCAGACAGTACAGTAAGCTTATCACAAGAATTCCATCACAAACAAATCTGACTTTTCTCTATGACAACTCAGTAAATAACATTGTTACCTCTCAAAAATGGCAAGAGATTGTTTCTAGGCTTTATAGGCATCTATCAAGTATGTTATCTAGTATAAGAGTTTAAACATACTGCTTCCTGGTAATATCCAACAACTTCTAATAATCAGTACCGCAGAATGCAAAGCAACATTGCCCAAGATTGTCCCCAAATCCAAGCTGTCTAAAGATCTTGATATGGCAAACTGATTTGGATTCACAAAACAGAGCAGATTTTGATATCTTATAAATAAACTTGATCACAACTAGGTGATCTTACTTTGATGATACTATTCCCCTCATGTAACCTCATGAGATATGTGGACTGTTTATATACAGTGGGAGACAAAGCTTATACATGCATCACAGTAGCACACACACACACACACACACACGCACGCACACACACACACACACACAATTACACACACGCACACACACACACACACACACACACACACACACACACACACACACACACACAATTACACATATGCTTCTTCCCCTGAGACTGTTTTGTGCTCGACTGTCACATTAGAAATTAAGGCTGATTACTGAAAAAGAAATAAAAGTGCCCGTCATGCCAAAGAGAATAGAAAGATAACATATAAAACAAGACCAAACACAGTATAAGGGCCTTTTCAGTGCATGACCATAATCAGCATAATAAACTTCTTCTCCAAATAAATGAAACATTGGAAAACACTATGAATTGTCAATATTACTTTCAAATGTAACGCATGGTAACAGAGCAAGTGCACACGCTCAGAATACCTGATCCAACCTTTGCCAACAATAAACATCAACCAAACCTTTCTGTGAAATCCATGATGAAATACTATCCCATCTTGACTATAATATCTGTATCTGTGACAACCTCCGTTTGTAACTCAAGGACACCTGATATTTCTGAGCATACAAATTAAAGCAAAAACAACAACAATGACATGACAGAATCTCAATGAGCTTGAGTCAGCATGCGTATTACGCAGTAGTGACAGGTTCTTTCTACAAGCGTTTGTTTCAGCTCAGTTTAAAATGACGGACAGTGTGTCTTGTTTTACAGTTGGTCGATTCTGCTACTTTAGCTGTTGATATTGAGGCCTCTTTGGACCTTGAGAAAGAGGAAGCACTATCGAAACAAGCACTTAAACCCACCGACGTGACACACTCTCTTACACACGCACTGTGAAACTGCACTGCTAGTCACATTAGTGCCTGTAGACACTCATGTCTGTGACACACACACACACACAAGCACGCACTCACAAGCACTTGTATAGACGGTACACGCACATGGCACACAACCGCAGTCACACACACTGACCACCTTGGCGAACCCTGATTTCACTGAACTCTGTCATACTCTGTGAACTCAACCATCTTGACCGCATCCTGATGATGTCAGGCTGAGACGCGGAGATAGTTACACACTGTCTGTTTCTGTGTGAAGAGATCGCCACGAGGACCCCCGAACTCTGCACCTGACCTCATCAAACATCCCTCGCTCTGGCATCCCGCCACACCTGGGGGGGGGGTTGGTGGGGGGTGGCCCCCGGCTGGTGACCTCCCAACCCTGGTGTCACACGCTTGTGATGGATGACCTTTCAACCCTGGGGTCACACCCACGTGACTGGAGACAGCAATTGGAGAAATAAATAACCCAGTCGTCCGACATAGTGACCCTTTTGGTTATATTTGGTTACTCAAGACCTGTATGCTGTTTTAATTACTGGTAGATATACAAATAACTAAACCTACGATCCCACCCCAATTGTGTTACACAACAGGTTTGGGATTTTACAATGAGAAAGTTCAGCACAGTGGTTATGGCGACCAGGAAAACTAAATATGATTTGGTGTTATTTTCAAGTAAAATGACCCTGGAGTGATATTATTGTTCTTCCTTCTTTCTTTTTTTTGCTACATAACTGAATTCACATCGGCAAACTTGTGTCTGTTACATGTGTCTCAGTTGTACATGGCTATTTCTTGAACATGTTCTCTTAAGGTCTAGGATGTATCTCAGGTGTTCTCATAGCAGTAGAACCAGGTACAGATCGATTACCTTCCGAGGTGTAATGTGTGTGTGTGTTTGTGTGTGTATTTGGCAATACCTATATGTATGTGTGGGTGCGTAAACACGTACCATTGCCTGTGTTGCATATATGTATATATGCGCATGTGTTCACACTTGTGTGTGTGCGTGTATGTGTGTGCACGTGTGAGAGAGAGAGGGAGAGAGAGAGAGAGAGAGAGAGGGAGAGAGTTTTGAACCCTGTGAGCTCGGAGCAGCCTCACCCGGGGTCATCAGAGGAAAGAGACCGTCAGGATTTACCTGCTGTGGCTTTACTCCTCCCCCCCCCCCCCTCGCTCGGCTCTGCCAGTTCAATGCAGCTGTAACATGACCCATCGTGCATCACCTCAGCACTACACCTGTTTGCTTTGTGATAACAGGTCACCAGACGAAGTGCTGGTTGAGGACAGAGCGCGGGACAATCACAAGAAGACACGTCTTCGGGAGTGTTAGTATTGTTTGTTTGTTTTCCAGTGTGTGTGTGGGGTGCTACAACGAAGCGGAAAGGCTGTGACGGGGCAGTAGAGTGGGAAAATAAATAAGTAGATAAATAAATAGACGTTTTTCTCGTGGAGCTGGTCCTGCCTTGAGAGACCCCACCCTTTCTGTGGGAAGTTGACAAAGATGTGATTATATTACAAGCACCCTACCCTCGCCATTCAGTGCCGTAGAGTGACTGACAGTGTGTGTGTGTGTGGGCGCACATGGGGTTTCGGTGTCATCTTTATACTGTAGATAGTATGCCTGTGTGTGTGTGTGTGTGTGCACGCGTGTGTGTATGTGTCCACATGTGTGTGTGTGTGTCTCATAGTCTGGTCTGAGCCTCGGGGATGTAGATCTCGATGCTGTCGGCGCTCTCTGTGGCTGAGCTCTGTCGGGCCGAGGCGGCCCTCTTGGCAGCCAGGAGGCGTTTGCGGGCCTCCATGCGCTGGCGCTCCGAGCTCTCCAGGGAGCGGTCTCTGGCCAGGGGAGGGTATCCTTTCTGGGGCTTCCTTGGCACGGGAGGGGCCGTCCGTCTCTCCTGGGCATGGAGGACAAACAGTTGAGTTATGGGTTACTGTGCTTCCTCATCCCTTACGACCGGCTGGAGCTCGACAATGCGAGCGCTCGATACCGACCGGACGGCGGCCATCTTGAATGAGTTAGAGAGAGAGAGAGAGAGAGAGAGAGAGAGAGACAGACACGGTACGGCACGGTAGCACGTCTGTCCGTATGGCAGCGAGAGGCATGCATTTGGAGCGAGGTGATTGGTTCACAGTGACGGTCGTTTTGCGTGGGGCGAGATGATTGGCGGTGGCCGCGTGGGTGGGTGAGGTTCACAGGACCCCCCCCCCACACACACACACACACTCTCTCGGCCCTCTCCCCTCCCCCAAATGGCACGTGGCGGGTAGAGAGACATCTCGAAAGCAGCTTCACTGTCGACAGCAAAACACACACACACACACACAGGACACACAGGACACACAGGACACACAGGTGGCAGGCGTCAGGCAGGAAGTCGTGGCGAGACGACACGTAAAGAATACACAACACCGGTGCATGGCGCATTCCTAACGACTTGTTGACGATGGTGCGGACGAAAGAACGACGTTAAGACAACTATACGACGAGTTAAGGCATGCAGGCCGAAAAGGGCATTCCAGTGCAAAACACGTATGGCAATTAAACACATAGATGAATGAATCCGTCTGGTCATAGCGCCCCTATTGGTGGGAGAGGTTGGGGGGGCGGGGGGGGTACCTTAATCACCGGGGGGTCCAGGGGTTTCCAGTTGTTGGCTTTGAGCTGGTGGAGCTCGTCGAACTTGAGGCTGATGTTCTCGATGGACAGCTGCAGCATGTCCCAGAATCCCGCGAGATCCTGGGAGACAGGACGCGGGTGGGAGTTGGGGTTCTGAGGCACACACGCACACGCACACACACACACACAGATGCATGAACGCACACAAAAAGACAGATTTCTGAGTAGCAGACACAAGAGACATAACCCTGAACCATAACACTCCCAAGCGCTTCAAGTCATATTCAGGTGGACATTAATTGGATCCTTCCTTACCAGCTCAGTGGCCTTGTGGTTAAAGCGTCCGCCCTGCGACTGGGAGGTCGTGAGTCATACCAAAGACTATAAAAATGGTACCCGATGCCTCCTTGCTTGGTACTCAGCAGCAAGGGTTGGATTGGGGGTCACAGACATACTAGCGTCATGTCCAGGGGGTGTACTTGAACATCAAGCTGCCTCACGCTACAGAAACAGGAGATAGGCTCCTGTCCTAGGGACCACTAGGCCCGGTAAACATGGGTTGGTTCAAACCAGAACGGGACTCATCTCGGAGCGGACGACCGCCAGCCAATGAGGCTCGGCGTACGAGCCTCGGCCTGCCGGCGTCGTCTGCGCCGTGTGACGTGAACGGCGTCGAGCTGGCGGCATCACGTACCAGATTCTCCTCGCACAGCTCACGAAACTGCCGGAACTTCTGGGACATCAACAGCTGGGCGCTTCCCACCGCGCTGCGGATCTTCCCCAGGACTGTGGACGAACGCACGCGCGCACACACACACACACACACACGCACACACACACACACGCACACACACACACACACACACACACACACACACACACGATTATTCACCAAAAGGTCGTTCAACACCGAACACGTACGTGTAAACGAACAGCCTCATTTCCCCTGAATCACTTCCCCTTCAACCCCGTTGGAGACCTGTGGGCCCCGCCTCCTTTTTAAGAGGGCTGGGCTGCAAGCGTCGGGGGCTGGGAACCCAAACTGAGGAGTTTAGACGAGCAGCCGGGGGGGTGGGTGGGGGCTGGGTTTACCCTGCGCACCAAGTGAACAAACTCCGCCTCCAGCCCAGCTGAACGGGAGTGTGTCAGGAGAGCAACCCCTGAGGCCTGGCTACAACGTAATCACTGCGCAGGAAAAACAGTTTTCCTCCCGCGAAGACAAACAGCCCATTGGGTTGCGTTGTTGGGGGAAGGAGGGGAGGGGGGGGGGGATCACAGTAGCTCCCGGGTAGGAATTCAGTTATGTAGTTCGGAAATGCTTAACATTTGATGATGCGCGTGTGTTTGAGAGAGAGAGAGAGAGAGAGAGAGAGAGAGAGAGGGTTTGTGTGTGTGTGTGTTGTGAGATTTGTAGTTCGGAAACGCGTGCGTGTTTGAGAGAGAGAGAGAGAGAGAGAGAGAGAGAGAGAGAGAAAGAGAGAGAGGGTTTGTGTGTGTGTGTGTTGTGAGATTTGTAGTTCGGAAACGCGTGCGTGTTTGAGAGAGAGAGAGAGTGAGAGAGAGAGAGAGAGAAAGAGAGAGAGAGAGAGAGAGAGAGAGAGAGAGGGGTGTGTGTGTGTGTGTGTTGTGTGTGTTCCAAGGGTAGGAGCGTTAGAGACTGAAAGTGAAAGAGATCGTACGGGCGTCAGTGTGCGCTCTGGGAGGAGCAGCTCATTCAGAGGCCTGGCTGTGTGAGAGCACCTACTGACCGCTGAGCCTGAGAGGTCATTACCCAGTATATCCACCGGGCCCAGCAGGTCCCTCCCTATCGGTAGCTATGCCTGGCATGTCCCTGTGGAGGCCAGTGAGGGACTGATAGCCCCACAACAAGCAGGCTTTGTGGACCGTCTACTAGCGCTGCTACACTGTCTGCTGCTCCCACCGCCTGTCTGGCAGTACGAAGCACATGAAGGGGGGAGGGAGAGAGGGAGAGAGAGAGAGAGAGAGAGAGAGGGAAAGAGAGAAAAACAGAGGCATAGTGAGAGAGACATACAGACAGAGAGAGGGAAAGAGAGACAGGCAGAGTGAGAGAGAAAGAGAGAAAGAAGAAGAAAGAAAGAAAGAAAGAAAGAAAGAAAGAAAGAAAGAAAGAAAGAAAGAAAGAAAGAAAGAAAGAGAGAGAGAGACAGACAGACAGAGAGAGATAGAGAGAGAGGGAAAGATAGGCAGAGAGAGGTAGAGTGAGAGAGAGGGACAGACAGAGAAAAAGAAAGAGAGAGAGAGAGAGAGAGAGAGAGAGGGAGGGAGAAGAACAGAAGAGTACACAGATAAAAGTGGGGAAGCAGAGAGCTGATCCACCGCCCACCGTGTGGCCCGAGACCACCCCCCCCTCCACTCCCGACCCCCCACCCCTGACCCTTGACCCCCCACTCCCCCCCCCCCCCCCGGCTCACTCTCGTCCGGCAGCTCGTTCTCCGCCTGGTCGCGCTGCATCTGCCCGCACCATCCCTCCATCCTCTCCACCTCCGCCTGCAGCAGCTTCAGGAACCAGCGTCCGTCCCTCGGGCACGCCGGCCGGCCCGCCCCCTCCTCCCCCGCCCCCTCCCCCTCCACGCTGTCCATCCAGGGGTCCGGCGGCGGCAGGATGGAGGGGTCGAAGAAGAGGCCGCCGCCCGCCTCCTCGCCGGCGCAGGCGTGGTAGTGGTTCCCCGAGCCCTGGATGCTGACGGTGGAGTCGCGTGAGGCCCTGCGCGGGGGCGGGGACACGCCGGAGGACGGGTCCTCGTCCAGGTCGGCCTGCACCGCCGTCGTCACGCTGTTGGAGCGCGTCATCCTCCGGTAGCTGGAGGGGGGGAGAGGGGGGGGTCGTTACTGTGTGTGAGCTACCGTGGGAACACCGCCGCTACGCTTGGCGCCGTCGAGGGCGTTCCTTGCGTAGCGATGCAAATCACGCGCGTTTGACAAGCTGTTGTGTCAGTTATGTAGTGTTAGTGCCCAATATATATTATTATATTATATTTTATTACATTTACATTCTAGGATTTTCCCTTTAAAGAAGGAAATGTTGAATTAAACAGAGTTGAATAACATTGACATTTCATACTCTGTCA